>NC_134701.1:151437409-151722409 GCF_043290135.1 Rhipicephalus microplus
CTTGTGTTTGCCCTGCAGTCACGTCATTCTACACCAGTTTGGTAACATGTCATGTGAACGAAACCAGCGCAAGAGCAGCAAGACCACGAAATGTAAATCATGACATTCATGACATACACTCATGATTTTCGTGCTATGACTGGTAACTTATGCTCGACCTACAGTCACGTTATGCCATACCAACTTTGGTATCGATATTATTATCGAAACGGCCAGGGGAGCTAAAACTGATAGGCGGCCAAATATATAGATAGATAGATAGATAGATAGATAGATAGATAGATTGATAGATAGATAGATAGATAGATAGATAGATAGATAGATAGATAGATAGATAGATAGATAGATAGATAGATAGATAGATAGATAGATAGATAGATACGCTCACAGTTACTGAAGTTCGGTAAGAAACGTTTCAAGTTTAATAAAAAACTCCCAAGCATTTCCTCGATGGTGAACATTAAGTGCGAATGCATGGGGTGATGCTATGAGGGGGAGTAAAGTTAAAATTCGTTGGCTTTCGCCAATGAGTTAACGTAAACTTCCCCGTGTGATCACATTGCGATTCCCAGGAACCATTAGACCCTCTCGGGAAATCTTGGTGACTTTTCGCGTATATGTGAGAATAAATTCGCAATATAATGATGTTTATGTCCGCAGCTCGCTCCGCCCGCTTGCGCTCGGCATCACGGGCCCTTCGCCACGCTGCTTTGGCTTCAACCAATGCGACATCTTCAACGACACGTGCAATGCTGGCATTCGGTGGCGTTGTACTCGTGGTTGGAGGTATCGCAGTCGAGGTTGATGCCTGCCATGGATCCATACCTATGACGTCTTGCCGATCTCGAGCAAGTCGTGGCTGCGTGGGCGCGCGCAGCCACGGAGTGGAGGGCGGAGCGCCCGCAATCACGTGGTGTGTGACGTCGCTGCGCCGTTGCTATGAACGCTCCTCTTCGCTCCTCGCGCTGTTGCTAGGGGAGAGGAGGAGGCGCATCTTGGACGGCGGATTCAGGGTCTTTCAAAAAGTGCATTCGCACTTAATAATTATTCCACCTCACTGTCCGATTCCATTTGAGCCTTCAGCGTCATTCGAAGCTATAGATATTTCTTGGTACTGAAGAGAAAGCTACGGGGGCAAAGCTTGTGCACATATAAATATAGTACTACGCGAAGTAGACCATTTGGGCACGTGTTTCATAACGCAATGGAAAGTTACGCGGTTGCACCATCAGCCGTTCATGTAGACGCAGACGCCACTTAGCGTTTGAGGTGCATGTAAGAATTGGCAGATCCCACGTGCAGTAGGAACCGATGATATGCAAAGCAGGAATGAGGAAGGTTGATATGTCACTTTAGAATCAGCCCAACGTTACCACGTGGAGGTAAATGATGCCGTACATGACTTTCGTTTCATGATTATGAAGTTTGAATGTGTCGTTTACCTTAGGCATCAACTCACGTCACGTGATACTAGATTTAGTATATGTGTAGCTAGCGAAACGCCCGCGAGCATGCTATGAGCATGGTATGTTGACATGTTCTTACATGACACGCGTGTGAGGATTATCCTGTTTGCACCATTCATAAATTTTGCCATCCATTGACGTTGCGTAGCACCGAATTTCATATATGTGGAGCTAGCAAAACGGCCACCAGCGCATCATGAAGACCCCGATATACCGCAAGGTAGCGTTGACGCACGCCCTGCTGCGGTGGTCTAGTGGCTAAGGTACTCGGCTGCGGACCCGTAGGTTGCGGACTCAAATTCCGGCTCTGGCGGCTGCATTTCCGATGGAGGCGGAAATGTTGTAGGTCCGTGTGCTCATATGTGGGTGCACTTTCAAGAACCCCAGGTGGTAGAAATTTTCGGAGCCCTCCACTACGACGTCTCTCATAATCATATGGTGGTTTCGGGACGTTAAGCTCCACATATCAATCAATCAAGCGTTGACGCACGCGCAAACTGGGCACAGCGATGCAACGTTAGCTATACGCGTGCACTCTATATTCTGGCGCCAGATGCGACTGGCATGGCCCGACGGCAACTGGCGCGGAATGCAACATGCTGCATTTCGTGCCGATGCGTTACCCAGACAACACCGCGTCTCTCTCTTTTCATGACGGAGGGACGCCGGACGCGCTGAAACGTGCATGCGTCAAAGCAACGCAGCGCGGCGCGCACCTGCGAGTATATGGCAGGACTGGTACCTCGTCTTGCAACGCCAGCATGACGCAACGAAATGAACGCCGGTGAGCACGCGTGCCGCGTCACGTCAAAATGTATTGGCGCTTTGAGTGTGGCATGAAGTCATGTTCTCACATAACACACATTTTATGATTGTCATGTTTGCACCAGTCACATATCTTCGTCAATCATTGACGTCACGCAATGCCAAGTTTCGCAAATGTGAAACTAGTGAAAGGTCCGTGAGCGCATCATGAGTGTGGCATATAGTCATGTTGTTACATGACACGCATGTCGTAATTGTCATGTTTCCATGTGCCATTTATCTATGTGGTCTGTTCGCATCGACTAATACCGAGTTTGATACATGCGAAGCTAGCGAAACGGCCGCCAGCGCATCATGAGCGTAGCATATGGTCATTTTGTTGCATGACACGCGTGAAATGTTTATCTTGTTTGCACCAGTCTCATACCTTCGTCATCAATTCATGCTGCGTAATACGAAATTTTGTAAGAGTAAAGATAGTGAAAGGGCTGCCAGCGCATTATGAGCGTCGCATGTATTCATGTTGTTACGTGACAGGCATCGCATGATTATCATGTTTGCACCAGTCACATACCTTTGTGATCCATTCACGCACCATAATACCAAATTTGGTATATGGGATGCTAGCAAAACGGCCGCGAGAGTATCATGAGCATGGCATGTTGTCTTAAATGACACGTATGTTACGATTTTCATGTTAGAGTCTGTCACTTGTGTTCGCCATGAATGATGTTATAACATACCAGTTTTGCAACATGCCATGTGTACGAAACCACTGCAAGAGCGGCACGACCATGAAGTGTGAATCATGATATTCATTACATACACGTCATGATTTTCATGTTTTGACTAGTCAAATATGTTCTTAACACAGTAATGTTATGCCGTATCATGCTTTGTATCGATACCATAATCGAAACGGCCAGAAGAGCTAAGTGTAGGCGGCTGGATAGATAGATAGATAGATAAATAGATAGATAGATAGTTAAATGGATAGATAGATAGATAGATAGATAGATAGATAGATAGATAGATAGATAGATAGATAGATAGATAGATAGATACGCTGAAAGTCGCCGAAGTTCACTAAGATATGCCATCGGCCATATTTTGTTTTATGCTCCGGTTCTCGTTCGATCGCTAAGATATGCTTTGCATTTAAAAGGCGGGACTTTTTCTGGAGAGTGGGGCGAAGCATTCGTCTGTCCATTTCTTCTTGCCTCCGTCCGTCCATGCATTAGTCTGTGTGACCGTCCATGCATCCATCCACCCGTCCGTGTGTGTGTCTGTTCGAGCGTCCGTCCCTGCGTTCATCCATGCATCCACCCCTGCGTCCGTTGATGCGTTCATTCATGCATTTGTCTGTGTGTCCATTCGTTCATCTATTCAACATTCCAAGTACCACCATCTCGCATCTTTTATCCTATATTCCCCATATACAAGCACCGCCATCCAGCGGAATTTCCAAGACTATATGAGAGGTGGCACGCACACACTTTCTTACGGCTTGCGCTTCGGGTCTACTTCCCACCTTTAACCACCTCGAGTTCATGGGATATACTAGTTCACTGTATTTATGGCACTGCGGCCCAACGCTCGCTAAACCTTTCTAAAACAAAGGAGGTTACGCCTAGCGAGTAAAACTTAGCAACCTTTTCCTTTCAGATAGTGCTCAATATACATTTCAATGGCTGCTGATGAGAAATGAGAGACAGGATAATTCAGCTTTTACTTTCTTACGGCTTGCACTTCGCATCTACATCCCACCTTTAACCACCTCGAGTTCATTCATGGTATATAATAGTTCATTGTATTCATGGCACTGCGTGTCAACGCTCGCTAAACTTTTGTAAAACTAAGGAGGTTACACCCAGCGAGTATAACGTAGCAACCCTTTCTTGTTAGATAGTGCTCAATGCACATGCTAATGGCTGTGAAAGGGGATCGCAGCATGCGCCTTACCTAAGAGCCGAATGCTCCTGTCTCTCATTCCCTATTAGCAGCCATTGGCATGTACATTGAGCACTATTTTTTTATTTTTCAACAACGCACAAAAGGGGGAGGCGCTGCGGTCACCGAGGTGAATGGACGCTCTTCACGTCGGCTCCATTCTCATAGAATGATTTTGCAGCGAATACAGCCAGGCACCACTCGGATTTATCTACCATCTGATTCTTCTCGTCACCGAGAATCCGAAGAGACCATATTCTAAGGTGGGTGATCATTTTCGAGATTTTACGACCGAAAAGCACCCCCCACCAAGCAGCGTCTACTATTCCTATGACCGGCGCTCCGCGTCGACTGGGGCGGCCTCACGATAGCCAGGCCTCGGCATTCGCGCCATACAGGCCGTAATCATCAATAATGGAGGTATCGCAGCAGAATAAAGACGCCACCCAATGGAGAGACGAAGACGTCACCCAACAGGAAGATGACACAGGCAACGGGTGGACAGAAGTTCGAAACAGAAAACGAGCGAAGAAAGGTAGCCAGGAACGCCGCGGTAGCCCTGCCCTACCAGAACACCTAGAACGCACGGTGGAAATCTAATATCCCGGATAACCAGAGCCAGCAAAATGCCAAGACTGCCGACAGGCGACTTCAAGATAGTTATAAGGCCAAGAGGAAAACTGCAGCTTTCCAAGCTCAGCTTAACGGAGCAAGACAAAGCTGTGTATGAAGCGGCCGAGATCCCTTATAAGGAAAGAGAGACGGACACGATTTGTCCGAATAATTTTCAGAACATCTTGGTTGTTAGCACCCCAAACCAAGACCATGCAGACAAGTACCAAGGCATCAAGCACATCAAAGCGAACGACAAGTTGTATGAGGTGGGAGCATACGAGACGGCCCCGGAACTCACTGCCAAAGGTGTAATCAAAGGAGTTCCTTTGAACGAAACCCCACGGGACATCACCGCAGCTAGTATTACAGCCCGAACTCCTACGGCGATCGCAGCCAAACGTCTTGGCAACACCAAGACAGTGGTAGTCCTTTTTGACGGCAGCAGAGTCCCGACGCACGTTATGTACAGAAGAGTGCTCACACGCTGTTCACTATACATGAAACAAGTTGACTTTTGCAAACAATGCAACAGACTTGGCCACAGGAGTGACGTGTGTTGGAGGCCAAACGACAAGCTATGTGCGGGTTGTGGAGCACCTGATCCGAGCGAGGACCACCACTGTCAGCCACGATGTCAGCTGTGCGGCAAGGATCATCCCACGGCTGGCAAACTCTGCAAGGCCAAGTTCAAGACACCCTTCATCGTAAAAACACGCCAGTGGTTCCGACAACTTCAAGAGACGCTCGAGGAGAACTACCCCCCTATCACCAAGCCAACTGAACGCGGGAGGTCCAAATTCCGGATGAGGGCAACGCCTGGGTCCCAATCAAGGTCCTGGTCCTGTGCAACGCCCCGCGGCCACACCACCCAGTCTCCGGGACCAAGAAGGCGCACTACATCCCGTTCCAGATCCCGGTCTAAGCCAAAGGGTAGCAATGGCCATCAAGGGAACCCGGCATTCACGGTGAGCTGGTCAGACGTGGCTAAAGAGACGCGCCCTGAGCCTTCGGGGGAGACTGCGCATAAAGTCAGTGATATAGCGGTGCTGAAAAAAAAACGCTGAGCTTAGAGAATTGATATCACAACTCACTCGAGAAATTTAGTCTTAAAAACTGCACAAATAGATTTTCTACTCAAATGCGTTCCGCGGCCCAAGAGCGCCTCGAAGAAATGCCAGATAACCGAATGGACGAGGACAGTACCCCGCCACCTCTTAAAAGGAAAGCTCAGGTGTCTAATGACAAAACTACGGCGCAAACCTCGAAAATTATTCAAAGATTGTCCAAAATACGGAAACCAGTTAAGGAACACGCAAAGGCAACCAACAGCCTCTCGCTTGCAATATCCATGATCATGAATAGACTAGATAAACTCGAAGCTAACGTAGCCAATCTCAACCCTAGGACACTTCCGGTACTTCCAGCTACCAACCTTCCGATAAGCACTGAATTGGAAATTCACACTTATCTCAGGGCACCACATCAGTGGCTATATCAACTAATTTCATGAGGCCTGCCTCCTTTCACCCTGTTCCCTCTTCGATAGCCAACTCAAAATAGGGAAGCCCAGAAAAGGGACTTAATTATTTGGCAGTGGAATTGCAGGAGCTATGAGGGGAAAAGAGCAGTCTTGCAACAACACCTTAGAGCCAGAACGGAACCAGATGTTCTAATTTTGCAGGAAACCCATGCTTTAGCTAAGCTACCGGGATATCAGCCGATCGGCCCCTCAACAGGGGATATTAGAACACTAACCACTCTAGTAAGGAAGGGACTCGTTGCAATCCGCCACGACACCCGAGCCGCCTCTATCCGGACCCCGCACGCGGTTTGGAGAAAGCGGACGAACGACTGCTACGCCGCCTGCAGTCGAACACCTTTATCGGTCCGGCGGTCGCCGGGCACTTTTCCGGAAATCAATGGCACCTGCTCGACCTGTCATGTCCTCGCCGACACATATCACGTTGTAGCATCATGCCCAGTTAATCCCGTCTCTTTCTCATCCCCTTTTCCTATCCCAACTAGAGAGGCTTGGGAGGAGCACCTGCTCGGCTGCTATACCTTGGCTGCACAACGCTCCTTGGTGGAGCGCACACGGGCAGCTTCCAGCTCCACTGGCGTCCCGGAATAGGGTCTTGCCACTCTAGCACGCCGATGGGTCCCGTCGGCACTCTCTAGTAGACTTTTTCTGAAATAAATATTTTTTACCACCACCACCACCACCACCGCATCACAGAAATTGTGCATATACTCGTACAACTTGCCCCTAAAAGAAAAAAATCTCCGAGCATATTTATTCTGAATTTGTACAGCAATCCCACACGCAAACGACAACGCTTCCTTCTTCTTTTTAAGAAGGCCGTAGATATAGCGGGACCCAATCCACTCGTCATAGGTGGCGACTTTAACGCTCCACACAGTGCTTGGCGATATGGATACACAAGAGCCAAAAGAAAAACGCTATGGCAAGATATTCAAGAATAGGCTTAACTCTCATCCCTAACCCCGACTCCCCTACAAGTATGGGAACTGGGCTTGCAAGAGACACCGTTCCAGACATAACATTAGTTCGTAACGCGGGGACTGTTAATGGAAAAACACAATCGATGATCTGGGGAGTGATCATCGAATAATAGAAATCAGGATAGAAACCATTGCTGCCGCAAAAATTCAGAGACAGATTAGATGGACTGACTGGGATAAGTTTCGGAAAGTCGGAAACGCAAAAAAACAAGACCCTATCAGGAATATAGAAGATTGGATCAAAGATGTCAATAACGACGTGAGCGAGGCAACGCGAAGTATCACTTCAAGTCCACCCCTAGAGCAGATTGATAGCCGTCTCGCACACATGTGAGAGGCCAAGCAATCACTGCAGAATAGATGGCGGGGACAGAGGCACAACAGGCCCTTGCGCAAGCGCATAGCCAAGCTGAACAAACAGATCGAAGAACATTGTAAGCAGCTAAGCAAACAGCAATGGGACCAAGTTTGTAATAGTCTCGATGGCCAAATGAATGCTGGTTGGACATGGCGCATGCTCAAACACTTGCTAGACCCAGATAACACCAAATCAGCACAGAAGCAAACCTTGCGTAAACTGGTGCACCAGTATAACGGTAGTGAGGAGAACTTTATCGCTGAGGCTAGCAACACGTACATTCCAGCCATGCCTGTCATAGAGCACGGACCATATTCCGGAGGCCCAAACGAGCTGTTAGATGAGGAGTTTACTGTGGCGGAAATGAGGGCCACGCTACTGAAGCTAAACACCAAATCTGCACCGGGACCAGACGGGATCACAAACAGAACACTACGGAACATTGATGACCAAGCCATAGGGAACATCACACAATATATTAACGAGTGCTGGACCGAGGGCACTATACCAGAACAATGGAAAAAAGCTAAAGTAATCCTCATACCCAAGCCCGGGATAACCCCCGATCTATCATATTTACGCCCCATATCACTAACGTCTAGTGCTGGGAAGCTGATGGAACACGCTTTTCTAGACAGAATCAACACTTATCTTAAGGAGAACAAAATCTACCCAGATTACATGTTGGGGCTCCGCACACGGCTCTCCACGCAAGACGCCATGCTGCAAATTAAGCAGCAGATTCTAGACAACAAAACAAGAGCTACCCCGGCGATCTTAGGGTTAGACCTTGAAAAAGCCTTCGACAAAGCATCGCATACGGCTATCTTACATCAGATCTGCCAATTAAGCTTAGGATCAAGAGCGTATAACTATGTCAAGGACTTCCTAACAGACAGAACGGCATCTATTGTAATGGGAGAACTGAGATCTGAGGAAAGGCTTATGGGCAGTGCTGGTACCCCGCAGGGTTCAGTCATATCTCCAATGCTGTTTAATGTCATAATGATAGGACTCCCGGCGCGGCTGAACTCAATATACGGAATACATCATTCTATATATGCAGATGATATCACCATCTGGGCGTGTGAAGGTAGTGATGGAGAGATAGAGCAGAGTATACAGGAGGCCGTCACCACTATTGAGGAGTATCTTGATGATACTGGCCCCCAGTGCTCGCCAGATAAATCCGAACTTCTCCTCTATCACCCCACGCTTAAAGGCAGGCCACCCAAGGGATACAACCGGGACCGTGCTTACGAAGAGATCCAAATTCACACCAAAAACAGCAGGACTATTCCTATAGTGCAACAAATCAGAGTCCTTGGACTCATCATGGAGTCTAAGGGTACAAACGGTGAAACCGTCAAGAGGTTAGTAACCAAAGTCACCAACGCAATACGGCTAATCAAGAGAGTCACCATCAAACACCAAGGAATGAAAGAGGCTAACGTCATCAGGCTTATTTATTCATTCGCCATAAGTCACCATATATACGTAGCGGCGTATCTAAACTGGTATACAGCCGAAAAACTCAAAATCAAGGCACTCATTCGAAAGGCGTACAAACAAGCTTTGGGCCTTCCAGATAGCACCAGCAACGAAAAACTGTTTTAACAGGGCTTACATAACACTTTAGAGGAGCTGATAGAAGCGCAACAGATTGCCCAGTTGGAGAGGCTAGCCAGCACGCGCACAGGACGGAGTATCCGTGACAAGTTGGGGATAAATTACCATAGGCAACAAGGAAGTAAATTGTCGGTTTTAAAGGTAATCAGGGAAAAGATCCAGGTCCGCAATCTGCCCAAAAACATGCACCCCGAATTTAATCAGGGCAGAAGAGAAAGGCGCGCTAGAACTCTGCTTAAGGCCTATGGTAGAGACAAGGAAGCGTTGTTCGTAGACACAGCGGAGTACCCTAGTCACAAATTCTACGTTGTGGCAGTAATAAACACCGACCGCAAATGCGTAAACGCGTGCTCCATACGCTCGGATAATTCAGAAATCGCGGAAGAGGTGGCTATTGCACAGGCCATAATTTCCCTAAAGTGTAGGTATGTCATAAGTGACTCACAGTCAGCAATCCGTAACTATGCACGAGGAAGAATATCTCCCGAGGCAGCCAACATATTCATCCGCAAGGCAAATCTCATATCATCCGAGGAATTCGAAGAAGGGTATATTATATGGTTCCCAGCCCACACCCCGTGTGCGTAGCTCATTCCGAACCTCAACGAGGAGGCTCACCGCGTAGTGCGAGGTCTCACTTACCGCACTCGCAATGGAGCTTCACATGAGGTACTGAAAGGAGATGAGTGGTGGGAGAGGAACAGAAGGTTTAGGTTCTGTGACATTATCCAATTCTACCAAAAGTCGAGGCGCAGATTTCCACCACCTAGCTCCATATTAGACAGATCTCAGAAGGTTGACTGGAGGCGACTTCAAACTAGAACATTTCCCAACCCGAAACACCTAAATCGCATCTACCCCGAACTATACCCAGATGACTCGTGTAAACTATGTAGCATGAGATGCGCCTCCCTAGAGCATATGTTATGGGAATGCACACAGATACAGGGCGCCAATGCAGTCTCTCCAGAACAGCTTGGGGCGCGGGGGAGAGCCGCGCTGATCAGCTCAGATCGGACAGATAAAGTATGGGCTATCCAGCGAGCACGGGAGGCGGCTGAGAGACACGGTCTCTCCACCGCCCCTGGTGTGGCTTAGGCCCACGCCTCAATCCGCTGGTTAAATAAAGTTTGCTCACTCACTCAACGCACAAAGGAAATCTTTCACCGGCACCGCCTTGGAGGTCAAAATGTTATACTTGTTACATTCTACAACGGCTACGAGGGACGAACGGGAGCCGTTATAAAAACCTTCACTTCTAAAATGCAAAGTCTCAACTAATGAATTCACTACGACTATCCAAATTGCGGGAGCTGCGTCCTGTCTCAAGTAGCTCCACGTACGAAATAGAGGGGGAACATTTATATTTCACGGTGAAATTACGGGTGCTGTTGTGTATCTACGTTCACTGGTAGTAGGATGCCCACAATTTGGCTCTGTAGCTTTCGCTTCATTGCCAAGAAAAGTTGTCGCCGAGTATAACAAGATCGCAACGTGAGATACATAGCATGCCCTGGAACAGGGGCGGAGCATGCCATGCGACACAACATTTTGAGATGGGTCGCTTACTTCATTTCTGTCTAAGCGTGGGCTACCCCGCACGCGTTATGCCCCAGCAACCCCCGATTAGATTTAGGAGTGAAGCATCCTGGGGCCAACGCTTGTCGGTTGGTGCCCGCCAAAAAACGGTGCAACACCAGGTGAAATGGCAAATAAATGTTTAGAAGATCAAAATAAGTGGTCACACTACCCTAAAGACGCCGCTTTTTAGTACCTATCTATGAAAACATATGACGAAAAAGGGTTAACAGAATAATATCAATCATAATTGTGGCCAAATATGAAACACCTACAAGCATGAACTCTTCATACTATTTGGCAAATTCAACGTACTTATTATGAACCTCAACATGTAGTTTTGTTGTCGACTCTATACGTGACCTCATGTCAGTCATTTTATGGGGCCAAACTTCCATTTGCAGGGATATGCATGGATACAAAAATTTGGTTACGAAGAAATTCACCCCTTTTTGACTGGTCACCAACACACGTACACAAGCAGCTTAGTTTCTGCCGTGATAACGTTGTGAGCAATACACTTCCAAAGGTATAAAAGTACCAGCACTTACCTTAGAAATGAGAAACAAAGCAAACTGCTTTTTAATAACTACAGAGGCTAGAAAATTTGAAATGTCGCGTTTAGCCCCATATCTCGTTTCATCCCACCCTAGCCTGATCAATATAAGTGACTAACGTAGTGCACAGCAGAGTTAAATGTATTTCTGGTATGCTGGGCTCTGCTTATTTTTTGGACACACTGCAAGGTACTTGGGGTGTAGCTAGTACAGGAATTTGCAAAAGAATGCAAGGGCAATGACGTCACGTATTCTCTACGAACAAATGGTACTGCATCAGTCCGTCATTCGGTCCCCACATGCGGGGAAGTTGTGTGAACTGAGTGGGAACGTCTATCGCCATATCATCTTCAATATATAAATAAAGATTGAAGGGCTCTTCCTTGCTTTGACCAATTATGGATACTTTGGTAGTGTAATGAAAGGTCCAGTTACCTACACCCGGCCTCTTCGTAGTTATCCTTTGTTCTCAGAGCCCCACTGCTGCCAGAACTCTGAACCACCGCGAGATGCCGCACCAAATTAATGACGTCATGCCTGACTTTTCTGCACAGGTCATGTGACAACCCTACATCGCACATTGATCGGAAGTTCTGCGACTGTTCGCTTTGAGATATGAATTTGTGCTATGGCGTTGGGTCATCGAGCTTCATGTGACCGGCGTGGACTGTCAAAAAGTATTATTGCCCTGCTTGATTGTTAAAAGCACAGCCTATCTAAAATATTTTTTTGAGAAAGCAATGCAGGCCTTGGAAGGCAGAGCATGAGTGGGCACCTGAGAACCCTTTCATAGTGAATACTCATTTGCCCTGGTAAATGTGATAACGTGGCTCTAAGTGCGCCCTTTTTGTGTTGTGCCCAGCATGCCTTTCTAAAATATTCATGATTGCAACTGCGTGAAAATTTGGCTGAACAATAGAGGTTTGTCTCTACAGGCTGGACGGCTTAGTGGACTGGGTTTGTTTGCTCATTTTGATAAATGCAAACGTATTCTTCTAAACGAAAGGGGTGCGTAGAGGTGGAGCACTTGGATATATTTTAATTTCTCCTTTCTTGAGGTTGCAATATATTGTGATATTATGATGTACCAGAGTGTGCATAAGACAATGAATGACCATTAAATTACGTGGCAGGTCAATATTATTTTTTTAGGAAATCGAATATTCTGCAGTTCAATAATCAAGTTGCGTAGCACGTGAGCATCAGTACAGACTAAGCGTTTTATTAAGCTACTATCTCTGTGTACAGCCTAATAGCAGTCATCCCTCGTCTGCAAAGGTACTCGTAATTGCGCACTAAGTGTAAAAACGTGTTTGACTTACTTGCATTTTGTTCAAACCTAACATGTGTAGCAGACTTCACTTCACTGGAGGACTTGTGTATGATCGAGAAGCTTCCTTGCATTTTGGTTGAGGCAGTGCAAGAAGCAACTGAAATATCTAAACTTACTGTAGAAGAAAAGATGTCATAATTGAGAACCAGCCATGAGGAATTACCTATAATATATGTACTCATTCCTTTACTAAAAGCAGAAGTAATCATTGAAAATATAGCGTGTTCTTTGTGTACGCGTTAACATCAAAGCATTTTTTCATATGCAAAACATATTAGGGTGTAAGTGTCGTTTAACACAAAATTCAAATGGAGTCATTCAGTAAATAGTTCTAACGACAATGTGAGTCGTTTCTTCGAATCGCTAAACGCACAGGACAAGGTTCCTAGGACGAAGACATCGAGTGAACAATTTTCTGCCTCAGCTTTAACTACGCATCCGTTGTAGAACGTCAATTGTCTATTGCGTTGTCAGCTACAGTTATTTTGTATCCGTGTTTACTTAACTTACTTTCTTATACAACGAATGACAGCGAAGTATTTGTACTTTCTTACGCTCCAAGCTCTTATCATCTCTTCAATCTACTTCCCCCGAGCCTTTGAAGAAAGTACTGAACAGGCAAATGAAAAGAAATTGACAAAAATATACAACGCGAGAAACGACAACCTGATCGAAGCTCAGATATGCCGGTCGCATTCCAACTTACAAACTACGCACGTAGAACACTGTAAAAGGCAATATATAATGCGCTCCACGAGATGGAGGAAAGACGCCATGATCATTTCGATAGTGCCTATATTTTTATTGACCCTCGAGTAGCCGTGCAGCGGTACATACGTGTCCGATTTTTTAGATATTCTACCAATTTCTTAGTTTACGAAATCTTTTTTCCCTCAAATATTCTTTCTCTCCCCATGAGAACAAGCATTATGGACTTCTCACCATTTTCTCGTGCCCCTAGATATCGCAGGAAGCACCCGATAGCTTCACTTTTATAGATCACGAGGCATTAAATTTGCACATGAATGCACAAACACCAACAGAAGCAGCTTCCCTGTCGTGTTATGGGACAGAAGCCACCATGCAATGTATGAGATTCACACAAACCTCTATATACGAGTGGTGGGGTATAAATATAGTGATGCATATACCCCAATTGACTGAAAAGCGGAACACTTCGGCGTCAGCTTGTGTCTAAGTGCTTTTCTGGATAATATGTTTATTCAGTAAGCAAATGATGGTTATTAGATAACTATAACGTAAAGCCTCTGTGGCCTTGCTTTGTTCAAAAAATTTGAAGGCCAGCACGGTGAACTGTAGGAATTGCCACGCGAATAATTTATTCAGTGCGGTTCACCACATTTCTACGCTTAGTGTCAACCACCGTTCTCCGCTCCCTATAATAAAGAACAAATTGACGTCTTTTTGTTCAATGCTGATAATATAAGCCCGATATTTAAAGTAAACGCACAACACTCACGCATCCGTTTGTTGTTTGAGTGGCTGATTTTAGCTAGAATTTGCAAATCGCAGTAGAGTTTCTCTACGGAGCACTAATATTAGGTGTGCAAGAGTACACAAAACCGTTTTCTATTGACTGCCTTCTGCTGTAGGAAGCCTCGTCGGGTTGGCGTTGAGGTTATGGCGCTAAAAGGATAACACCAAAGCCGCCGGACCGAATCCCGGCAGCGGCGGCTACATTATAGTTGGAGGCAAACACATCTGACGGCTCTGTATGGTTAGATTTAGGTGCATTGGTAAGAATCCTCAGGTTTTAAAATTTCCAGATCCTTGCATTACGGCGTTTCTGATAATCATATCGTGATTTCGGAACGTTCAGAACCAGATAATATTAGTATTGTGTGGTAGTAATTATAAGTGCGCACTTTATATGAAAAATGCCTTCCCAAATTGTGGCTTTTTTTACAGCGCATTTGCTTCTGCTCCAGAGGGTGCTCTTTTTACGCCGGAAGCATCGAGCAGGCATTAATCTTGAAAGTTAATTACTGAAAGCTATAACTCTAAGTTGAAATATACGTTCACTGCACGTCATTCATTATTGATAGTAATGCTCACTTATTCATTTTTTCTCTTCTGATTGCTTCAGCGCTGAGATTTCTATCTATTTTTCTTCCAAAAATCCTTGCTGGCGGACAGAACAGTGCATGGAGGAAAGCTGGGATGACTTCACTGACAGTGCCATTTCCGTTCTCAATTTCCTACTCCACTCCCTGAACCACAATTACTCGGCCTCTTTAAATGTTTCTTTCGTAACGTCACGCATTTTAGCCACTGTCAGAGCTGTGCCATCGCTTTCAAGTTATTTGCACTGCGGCCATCAGGAGGAGGGTTCATTCAATCTCTTTCAACACGAGCAAAAACTGTAAACACATGAAATACACATAAGGTGGTCAAACCAAACCAAGCGTCAAACCAAGACAGAGGTTTAGTGTTTCCTTGACACTTTTTCTCATTGTTTTCTTTTGCTGAATAAAACCTACAGCTGTCGATTTTTAACTAGCACAATGTATGGTCATTGTGCTTAAATTATTACGTGACGTGTGCTCGGCAAGAGGTACTCCTCAGGCACGTAGCCAGAATTTTTTTGTGAGGAGGGAGGGGGGCGAAACTTTAATTTTGGGGCGTGAACCCCCTCAAAATACATGCTTATTGCTCTCTATGCCTTGGCAAAAAAATCGGGGGGGGGGGGGACGTGCCCTGTTTTCCAGCGCCTGGCTACGCCCCTGGGAGTCCTACTTCAATAGTAGGGACATCAATTTAGACATTTCGCGCGCAAAACCGGTGACGAAAATTCTGAAGTTACGAAGACAAGAACTTCATCGCATGACCACATATTGTGTTTTTTTCAAACATAGCTATAAATGTGTGATATGATCATTGGCGTGAAATTCTTTTAAGATATCTAAAGATATACCCAAGACCAGAGCCTTCACATCATGTGCAGTACTTAGAAACTGTAATTTGCGTCATTAAAGCCAATTTCGTCAATCTTCCTTTGAGAAAACCACATTGTGTTGTCAACATGAGCGAGTGTTGGTCTAAGGAACTGCATATTGCGTGTCATAATTTTTTCCAAGCCATTTGAAAATACCGGTAAATTGAAATTGGCCTAAAATGGTTAAGGTTGTTTTCTTTCCCCCCTTGTAGATTGCAACTACCTTTGCAATTTGCAAATCATTTGAAAAGCAGCTTTGTCCTATGCGTAAGTTACAACCTTCTGCCTGAAATTGGCGCCAGTACGTCTATATCAATTATAATTGGCCTAATTTTCACATAATTAGCATCACGTGACTTTGAATTGAAGGCTGTGAAATACATTTTTATTTTTATTTTCAGTTGTGAGAAAAAATGCCATGCTCTCAGTTAAGATTGCGGTGTTACGGATCGAGGGAATGATTATTGTGTTACAACGTCTTGACCCTTCAGCAGCAATAAAAGTATCAATTCGAATATTTAAAAGATCTAGCCCGTGTTCACAAGCCTGCTGCCAACGTTAGTTGCAACAGTGTCTCCTAAAAACCTGTTCAGCCGTTTCCACAACAGAGTAGAATTGTCTACTAGATCGTTAAATTAGGCTTGATACTTCTTTTCTTTCGTGCTTTTTACTTTGACATTGAACATAGTTCGAAACACCTTGAAGGCCTCATATTTATCAACACCTCTAATTTTCACACATTACCAGTGCTCGTAGTTTTTGAAGTTTGTCTGCTTGTGAATGTAAGCGGTTATCCAAAGCTTTCGAGATTGGTTTGACATTGCGACTTTGATCTCGGGAAAACGTTCTTGATAGATAGATTTAAAATTCAAAGTAAATGCTCGATACATGCTGTCTGCATCAGTACAGAATAGTTTGATTCCAGTCATAATTCTGAACCTTTATTAAAGAAGTTGTACCAACTATCTGTAATATTTTGCACAAGCACAGGGCCGAGTACCCCCGCTTTCCATTATTTCCCGCAAAATCAAAAACGAAGATGGGAAGATGGTCACTAAAAGCTCACAGAAGTGTTTCGCTTGATAAAACTCCACTGGAAGCGTTAGTAATAAAAACATCAAGTAGAATTTCTGTTCTATCAGTGATACGAGTTGGCTTATCAATAGCATTGATAAAGCCACCAGATGTAACGATTGAATAAAAGTCACTACTAATAGACAACATGTTCAGGTTACCACTGCGAAAGAGTAAATATTTGTTTTAGGAGACAAATTCTAACATTTTCTAAAAAATGAACAAATAGTTGACAGTGAGCCTTTGGAGGCCGGTAGACCACCGATATATTGTCGGGGCTGTTTTGTACCGTCAGTATCTCGTAATCATTGGTTGAAATAGTGAATTTCTCTTGAACTTGCATTTTGTGAGCCAGTTCTAAAGAAATATTTCACTCTTATAACTAACATATAAAGTAAAAAAAGCGCCTAGATCTCTCTTGAGGTGCATTTAATTTATTAGTGATGTCCTGCATCATGGACTAAAAGCGTGTCATAATTCATAACTAACTAACTCATAATGCTTGAGTTAAAAACGCCGTTACTACTTTTTTGCTCATCTTTCCAATAACTCGTAACAATAACAGAAGAGAAGACCCTTTCTAGCGATAGGATATATTTATAACTCTGCAATGGTTTTGATTGCAAAGAGACCGAATGGAGAAGTGTTTTGAGACTAGAAGTATACTGTTGTTTTGTGCTCTGGCTTTCACTGGGTGAAGCAATTGAAGGCATCGTTATTACTGGGTCACACATCACAAACACTTCCACAGCAATATTTTCACTTCAGATTGCTTCAGCGCTGAGATTTCTTTTCATTTTTCTTCTAAACATTATTGCTGGTGGACAAAACAGTGCGTCGAGGAAAGCTCGGATGACTCCGCTGTCAGTGTCATTTTCATTCTCAATTCTCTCAACTCAACTCGGTTCTCTGAACCACAATTGCTCAGCCTCTTTATATTTTTCTTTCTTAATGTGACGCGTTTGAGCCACTGTCACAGCCGCGCTTCACTTTGAAGTTATTTTCACTGTGGCCACCAAGAGCAGGGTCCATTCAAGCTCTTTCAACACAAGCGAAAACTGTAAACACTTTAAAAAAGCATGAGATGGTGAACACAAGCGTTTTGAGACACGGCTTCAGTGTTTTCTTGGCACTCTTTGTCATTGTTTTCTTCTACTGAATGGAACCTACGGCTGTCGATGTGTCACTAGCACAATGTATGGCCATTGGTTGTGGTTCAATTATTACGTGACGCGTGCTCCGCAAGACGGACTCCTCTAGCGCGTAGCCAGTAATTTCTTTCGGTGAGGGGGGGGAGGCACTTCAATTTCAGAAAGGGCACCCCCTTATTATAGCCATTATCGCTCTCTATGCCATGGCGAAAAAAATTCTGGGAAGGGGGAGGGCACGTGTTTGGTGTGCCACCTTCTGGCTACGCCCCTGGGACTCGTCATTCAATAGTAGGGACATTCATTTAGACTTTTCGCGTGCTAAACCCGTGACATCAGTATGAGGCAAGTAAGTCACATGCACCGGTACATCCTAGATTACATCTATTAAATTGTTTAAGGGTTCTCGAAAACTAGGTGAGCAGCCGTTTTTTTTTCATTTACCTTGTTCACATTGCAGGCACAGCTGCAGCAATTTGATCTTGCCTGCTCCTTTCTATTATAGGTGCGCGACACCATATCTGGTAGGTAATGTAAATCTTTTTCAAGATTGTGCTTCGTTGTAATGATTGAAGTGCAACAAGAGACAAGATGCGTGAAGAAACAAAGGCGACCGCTGAACTTAGATTCAAAGTTTATTTTGAAAAAAAAAACAGAACATGAAGAAAACGACACGTGAACGAAAGATAGCAAACCAATAGTTGCAGAAAACGAAAATGAGATATCAGCCTACGTCACTTTGCATGATCATGCGTGCGGAGCAAACAGCGAACATCTTTTTCCGTCAAGGCAATTGATGGGATGCTCACGTAGTCATTGCCAAGTCTCGCGATTTTTGCTGCCTTGTTTACTTCACGCGTTACTGAAGCACGCCAGCGCAACACTACTGAATCCCTTTAGGACAGCGGTTTATACTGAGGAGTGTCACACGTACTACAAAGAAGGGTTAAGTTCTCGCTGTTTATTTGGTGAACGTTATTACTGTGTTCGCGCACATCGCAAGTACAGAAGGAACCGGGTTTCCAGGTAAAGCATTGAAAACGCTACACAGAATTTGAACAGAGTAGGATATAGAGCATACTGCTTACACGCGGAAGGCTGCATGTCAGTGAAATATATAAACTGGCCGATACGTGAACGACCGGTTGTCCAGACACAGTAATAACGTTTGCCAAACAAATTGCCCTTAAGTAATTGCGTGCTTAGCTAGGTAAGTATTCTGAAAAAAAAGTCGCAGTTGCCAGCTTTAGGATGGAATTTCGCACTTTGCATAGATCATTGACTTCTCCTATTTTCCTGATGCTTTATAAAATGGGATCTGCACATTTTTGTGTGAAGCTTAATACTAGAAAAATGAGTTGATTTAATTACTCAGAATGATTGGTAAAGTTTGCGAAGCAATAGTTTTTTTTTCAATATTGTTTACAAACAAACTTCAAGTGCTGCAGTATTCCAAAATGCCTAACAAAATATACCCGTTAGCTTTGCAAAGCCTGTGTAGTTACAGTGCTTTCAGCTATTATGGACAAAACTGCAACCCTCGGCCCTGAGTTCATGGCATGTTAAATAAATATGCGCAGAATGACAATCAACTGTTTGAACGCGCACACTTGCGCACTATATCGTTGTATTTCTCCGGTACATGAAACTGCTTTTATAATGGTAGAGTTGGATTTCGCCACAGATTAGGTAAAGTGTCGCTGCACGGAACGTGCATGACCGATCCAGGTATGTGGTAAATTGAGCTGACTAACTGGTTTATTGAGGCGACTCTATGATAACTATCCGAAGAGGCACTGCATGATGGTGCAAGATGATTCCCGCTCTAGCACATGGAGAAGCTCATTGGTATGTTACTGTTGAGTATCGTTGTTTTGTCTTTCGTAGAAAATTTCTCCTACCTACATATTTGACAATGTACTAAACCACTTGACGTCCTAACTCACCACAGCATGTATCCTAGGAATTGAGCGGGGCTTCATAGTTAGTAAGGAGAAAATTTTAAGTGTCTTTAGCTGCTCCCAAGAGAGCTCAGAGCTCTATTTGACGAAAATAAGGATGTAAAAATTTTAAAAAAGTGCTTGACCAGGTGGTTATTGAAGAGGCATAGCATGGTAGAAAAAAAAGTCAAATGTAGGCATAAAATCTTGAAATTTAAATGCGTGAATGAGCTCGCTATTCACTCTTTCATCGCTTCAGAGGTGACAGTCCTGGAACGACATCACCGTTCGAAGAAATACTGTTCGCCAATGACTCGAGAGGGTCCCTCGAGAAATCTTGGGCGTCTTACGGGAGTCTCGTCACCTAGTACTGGAACGCGTTCGAGAGGAACCCCAAAGAAGGCATAACACACTTCTTCTAGCTTTTTCTTTTAGCTTGTTTTTTTTTTGCTCGAAAGGTTTTACTGTGTCCAGTATCCTTTTCCACACGTGCACATGGGAGATTGTTCTAATAAAGATAGACATATGACGTCTCCTCCTATTATAAATGGGTTGCTTTCAAGGCTATGCGAGGCAGCTGCACCAAGAAACATCAAAGCTTTAGGAGACTGCAAGCCTGATAGGTAGGCCGGAAAATTTTTAAACTTCTGCTCTGCTCAGCCACGACCTTGCCGATCAACTGTGGGCCGTCCGGCAAGCCCAGGATGCCGCCCGGGTCCAAGGACTCGAGGCCGTCACCTAGGCCGGGGTGCTTGTAGCCCCACCCCGCTCAATGACGCCGGACATGTTCAATAAAGTTTTTACTCACTCACTCTGCAGCAAGTTATTTTGAAATACGGCAAGCGGATGCATAATAAAAATTATGAATAAGGTTTATAAAGTACTCAAAATGATGTTTTTTCAGAGAGCTTCTGTAAAGTGAGATTTTAAACACCCTGAAACAACGCATTGTTCTTTATACTTTTTTAGGGGGAATAAAAGGTGATAGGCCACATAGACGGTGCAACACGAACATATTAGGTATGTTTTTCTTCTTTTCTTTGTTTAACGAATGCTGTGAGCTTCTCAACATTCGCCTAGATGGTGGAGTTTAAATTGAGATATCTTGTTCACACCAGATGAGACTTCTAAGTGTAGGTAAGGGAGTGATTCGATGAACTAGAGAATTGAACAACCAAACAAAATAGGATACTTTAATTTTTACTAGAGAGATGGACAGTTCATTCTCACACATCTTATGCTTAACACGACTAAGGACCGGAAACTTGGTGGTCTTTGATTATAATCTGTGAAACCACGCGATCGAAGATGGACTTTACCTTTTATCAAAATGGGGTGCGATCGTATTTTATCCCTTATTATTGGGGTGAAATAGGTGTGTTCTAGTTTTATTATAATGTCGACGGTGTCATACTCATTGGTCACTCGACGTACTTAACGCACGGCTGCGGAAAAGCAGAATTCCTTTGTGGTTACTTATACCAAAATAAAACACTTGCGGCATAAAAGAGTGTAGGAGCGGTTTCACTTGCGTGCAGTTTAGGGAGGAAAGCAAGCTTTTTGACGGTTTTTCTTACAAATTCCATGAGGTGTGTTTGAAATACAGGAAGCTTTTGAGCTGTTGGTTTATCCGCTGAGTTTTTCGTAGTTTGTGCGAATGATCTTTCTGGAAGTACACTGACACCAATCAACTCATTGTTCGAAAGGTGTGGGCATATTGGAGTACGTCAGTCAAATTTTCATTATAAAATGACTATAGCCGTGGATTGGAATCGTAACTCTGCATATAGCACTGGAATGTAATGGGTAACTTATATTTATTTAAAGCGTCGAAAAAGCAGGTGCCCTTTCATTGACATGAAGGGTGGTGTCTGGGTAGTTAAATGATCAGGGAATATGAGGGTGTGTGGTGGTTGGTTGGTTGGTTGGAACAACTTTATTCTGGTGCTGCGGGACGTGCTCTAGCGTGCAGCGGGTAACTCCCGCGTCGGGACCGCTAGGAAAAACTTGTTCGCCCTTCGTAGGCCTTCTGAACAGCTTCAGACTCCTAATGGCGTAGTGGGCTGCATAGCATTGAGTGGATAATGGCGTAGCGAGTCCCCTACAAGTGGGCTTGTAATAGGTGCAAAAATAGTTTAAATAAGCTTCTCAAAGGTCTCTCTTCTAGCTTTCGCAATGCTGCGCGTTCCGCGCAGGCCTAGCAATTTTTTTTCTGGCAGGAAGAAGTGTTCCTGAAACTGCAGTTTTTTTTCCTTTTCGGAATAGTGCAGTAATAACTATTCTAATAAATACATTTGAAATAATTATTCGCTGTTGCACCAATTCAGCACTCATATTTGAAGAAGGTATGTAACAATACTCTTGAAACCCGCTGTTCACTCTAAAATACTGGGTCGCCCTCTTTTGCCTCAACTAGCTAATGTAGTCAGACGCTTACCTGTGTTTATAAAGTTTACGCTGACGTAAAACATATCACAGTTATTTTGCAAGGCCTTCCCTCTCCTATTTCATTTGCTGTATAAATTTCTCAATGCAGTGGACGTCCAGTGGTGTGTTCAAGATTGAAATTTTGAATGAACATAGAAATGCCTTGTCACATTTAGGGAGGTTACAGACAGTGCGCAAACATGTATTGAGACTGGCTTATACGGCTTCCTAGCTTCGACGTTACTTCAAAAGTCTTTTTGAAATATTGGTGGTATCACTTTGCCATCAATTTACACTTTAGTTATAAAATCGTCAGTGAATTATCTAGACGTTCTGCTTGTACCTTTGATATCTTCAAGTCTGTTTGTGATAGCCTTTTAGCGCTGGATTCAGGCTGAATCCGAAAAACGATTTATGTCTGCTGTAGAGGAGGATTGATTGATATGTGGGGTTTAACGTCCCAAAACCACTATATGATTATGAGAGATGCCGTAGTGGAGTGCTCCGGAAATTTAGACCACGTGGGGTTCTTTAACGTGCACCCAAATCTGAGCACACGGGCCCACAACATTTCCGCCTCCATCGGAAATGCAGCCGCCGCAGCCGGGATTCGAACCCGCGCCCTGCGGGTCAGCAGCCGAGTACCTTAGCCACTAGACCACCGCGGCGGGGCTGCTGTAGAGGAGGAAAAACAATGCTTATGTAAAACAATATCTTTGCTTAGGTATGCTTTAAATGTTTACGTGGTGCTATATAGACTCACTTAACTTCTGAGAGAGGACTACTTTGTGTGCCGAACATGTGAAAACTTTGGTTTGTGCTTGTTTCATACGCGATCGTAACGTGATCGCTAGGCATCAAGAAGGAAAAAAAACAAAGAAGCTACTGCCAAGAACAGCTGGGCAAGAGAAGGACGAGGAGAAATATTCGTATAAGAGCGTGAATTGTTTATGGCTGAATGTTCTAATTAGCCCAACTACTGCGGATCAACTCGGTCTTTGGAGATTTTAGGCAACGTTAGAGAGAAGGAAAGCGTTCTCTCTAACGCAACACTGAGCGTTCCTTAATGGGATACGTAGCCAGAAAACAGAAATTGAAGTATGATAACAGTAAAGCGGCGTACGAGAATTTTCTTCATAAAATTTTTTTGTAGATGTTGCCAGATGCTGAGAAAAGTTTCCTGAGCTAGCTGTTGCAATAAGTTATCACAGCTATGACGGGACAAGGGGCCCTTTTTTAGCTTTATCTGCACTGACGTAGTCATGATACGGAGCACGAGAACAAAGTGTAACGAACCAAAATACAGCAAGCCGGAGGTTAAGCCCAGGTTTGAGACCTCTTGCACGGAAATATGTACGACCGTTTTCAAAATTCTAAAATTTGTTTTTCTGCTATGGAGTTTAAACAACTAATGACGGCTTTTAATGTAGTGCAAATATTCTGTTCAAGCGTGGTTTGTCTATGCAATGACGTAGAAAATGCTGAGTTTTTCACTGGTGATAAAAACACTAATAATAGACAAGCCCCAGCAAGTTCAACTATAGGACTGCGTGTCTGCTAAAAGCACGACAGCTGCCGCCATGCAGTGCAGTGCAGAACTGAGTACTTGCAAATAATGATAAAGGTCTAAATATTCAAATATCATGAGCGAGCGCAAACTTTTCGATGCGTCAGCACCGAATGATGGAGCCGAGTTTAAAACAGGGCAAAGTTAAGCTCATGCCTGCAAAGCTTCCTCAGCTGGGCCTAACTGCGTGAGCCGGCAAACAGTACGGTCAACTTTTTTTCTTTGAAAGATGAGCGTTCCAGCCGCAAATCAAGGAAATGACATTAAAAGATACGCCCTCGCCCGGACGGACGAGATAAGCAGTAGAACGTGGTTCATCCGCAGTGCACTGATAAAGAAGGGCCTAGCAGGAGAGAAGCCGATCGAAGCGCGCTTTCTGCATGCGCGTGCTCATCCTCGACCCTATAGCAAATCGTCCGAGTCGTACGGTGCCGAGGCACAGAAAAGTCGCTGCTCGCGCACTATAGTTAAATATGTAAGTGGTGCTTCACCTCTTGACTTCCATAGCGTGTGTGTAGCTGTCACATCGCTAATTACGGTGCCATGAAATGGACACGATGTACCATACGGGCAGTTCTAACGTTGCTCCCAGAAGTATGCACAGATGGGGTAAGCTCGACCCGTTTCAAATCATTCACTTTTATATTTTTGTTGGATTGAATTGGGTAAACTTTTATTTGGTCCTCCAAAACACAGAGCACTGTGTTGCGGGCAGCTCCCACGTGGGGACTGAGATGCCAAGCTCCTCAGCCGCCTCGCGGGCTTGGTGGACAGCCCAGGGCTGATCTGCGAAGGATGAGCTGCGGATTGCCGCCTACCATCTGGCAGAGGTGATGTTCGATAAATGAGCGAATTCGGTACACCGCCAACGCATATGTTCTAATGAAGCTATTTCCCACAATGTGGGCAAAGATTACTTGGGTATAGAGTCAGGGTACATGATGTGTAACATTTTCAAAGTAGGGTACATCCGCGTTTGTAAGCCTTAATGTAAGTGCTTGGGGCCAAGTTATATTTTTGTGAGGTGGAGGGAAAATTCTTCTAGACAGGTAGAAATGTTTAGTGAGCTCGTTATATGTTGCAAGAATTTCCATTGCACAAGAGCTAGCTTTTTGCTAGTATCACTGCCTTGTGCTCATCCTGTGGGCCTTTTGGAAGTATGGTAGGTAGAAGCATGCAAGCGTAAAAGGGCTGTTAAGGGGAATAGCTAATTTCCCGCTGCGATCACTGTTTAATATGTGGGAAGCAGATTTTCGTGGTTGAAGAATTATCAAATCACTACTATCCGTGCTTACACTTACTAATTGTTGTTTTCATGCCTTTATTACTCCTCCTTTTCATCGAATATTTACTCTCGTATTTTTGTATCGATCAATTTTGCCGATGTGTCAATATGCTACTTGCCATCTCCGCTACCGCCATGTATTTCCAAACCTCACGGGATTGAATCCCGGCTTCGGCGGCTGCATTTTCGATGAAGGCGAAAATGCTGTAGGCACGTGTGCTCAGATTTGGGCGCACGTTGAAGAGCCCAAGGTGGTCAGAATTACTGGACCCCTTTACTACGACGTCTCTCATAATATGGGGGTATTAGGACGTTAAACCGCACATATCAATCATCATCATCAATTTCCAAACCTCATATCTTGTGTTCCAACTTCCCATCAGTAAAAACTGTGCCCTCCACAATAACAAATCGCTGAAATGTGAGTCATATGATGCTTCCTGAATCATAACACAAAACAAATGAGCGATGTACCACAGAAATGTAAAAGTTAGCAACAAAGAAATAAGGACAACGTATGTAAAGCGCCTTCCTATCTTCCAAGAAAGGCAATGAGCGACTTTATTGAAGATCCTTAAAACGCTTCCGGGTAACGCGTCTATAGTTAGTTGACCATACTTTCTTAGCTCAGTGTCCAGTTGCCTAAATTACTCTACTAGTCTTAAATTACTCTGCTTAGCTCAGTGTACGTGACTGTAAATTACTCTGCTAGGTGCGGAAGGAAATTAGCGGGAGAATGGCATTGCTGTCAGGGCGATGGCGCACGTAACGTCACTGCATTAGTGTCCAGACGTCCTTAACGAGCAGTGCGGAGTTGAGTGTGTTGTTGTGGGCTAAGGCTGGATATAGTGGCAATAAATCTACGCTTGTAGTATATGCGGTGCAGACGAAGACATGTTGCAGGTAATTATGTAGAGTTGCTCTCGCACATCTACAACACACGTCGCTATAATGAACGCTTGATGTAGTGTTCTTGAAATACGCTTCGCTACCCTGTGCTTGTTGAAGTGGTATTAGAATCACACCCACGTTAGATGACAAAGCAATACATCACGTTTTCGTAGCGCATTACGCTTCTGCAGGTACTCCTGGATAAAACAGTATGCAATCCGAATATGCCAGCTCGCGAGAAAGTAAGAACTGCTTTTTTTTTATGGCAGCCAACAAGGACATAACAATGAGGTTGTGGCAGTTAACTATACTTTTATTACGGCAGATAAAATAGACCGATGCATTTCACTACGCTGGCTTCATTCATGCTTTCGGTATTTGGAGAAACGAAGCGGACAAATTTATTGCCCGGAATAGCTAAACGCTGGCAACAGGGCACAGTATGCACCAACACAGCGTAATGACGAGAATGCAGGAACCCAGTTTGTATACAGAATAATATACAAAAAGGACGATCCTGATGTCTCATACCAATCTGTACCCAGTGCAGCGTTAGTGCATTGCATTAAAGATTACCAGTAATATTAAGGCTTATTGGATTTTCCTACCTTGGTTTTGGTTGACGGAAATGTCAAGACAAACGCAAAAAATATAAGAAGCATAAGTATAAATGCAGGAACAATACTACTCTTCGGAAAGGCTTTCTTGCACAATTGAGGCTGTAGGAAGAACGTCGGCGCCTTTTAAAAACAAACGTCACTACCGAAGAGCTCTTACTGCGTTTTCCAGACGTCCGCACTTCTATAGGCGATAGTGCAGTAAATATATTAGTCTGTTAGCATGCGAGTACCCACTCACAGTGTTTTTGGCGCATAAGCCGAACATACATGATAAGATATACAGCTTGGTCTGATGCCCTATACGTGGAAAATGTGCTTACGTCGACGATTTGTATAAAATTCAAACCAATGAAAGACGACTCAAATTACGTTGACGTGGATGTTCTGTTTCTGGCCCACATAAATGGACCTAAAGTCGCACCACATGTCTGGGTGCAATTATGTTGCACACTATCTTCAAGGTTTGCGTTGACTTTAACACCTGGGCTTCCACGCTAAGGGTCCACGTTCGAGTACTATTTTCGCGTGGACATTTTGTTGACGACAATAGTCTTTCTTGGGGACCTTCGACGCAAAAATTTTGACCTGTCTGTTTGTCTGTACATTTGTCTGTTTGTCTACCCTTAACCGCACCGGGTACGCTAAAAGGCAGCAGCAGATACCTCAAACGGCCGACCCCATACGCAGCATCCACCAATGTTGCTCAACATTCAGCGTTCACGCTTCTGCAATTGTCAAAAAAAAGCTATTATTGCGCATATCTGAGACACCATAACAAGACGTATATATTCTTTATATGCGTCGTTTACCAGAAAAGGCATACATAACTAATTTTAGGGACCGTAGGATTTATCACGCTGCGTTGATCATAGAACGCTTGCACAAAAAGGCGAGTGTTTCCAACACTTCGCTAAAACGACATGGTCGTCATCGTAGCAAAGCCCATCACTTAGCCTTCTACACCAAAGCGCGCGGCTCTGAGACGGGCGAGCACGACCCTCTCAGAGCCATTCACCAATTTTCTTGCGCAGGACATCAAATAAATGTTTTGTTCACTCTCTTCACACGCAAGACTATTGTCTTTCGACGAAATTTGCATAATAACATGCAGATATGGGGCCAATTTTTGTTTTGTCGTTTTATTCTTTATTTAGTTGCCGCTGTAATCATCGGTGGCAGTGGACAACTGCGGCGGCCAAAAATGTCTTTTATATCCTAACTGTTTTTTTTTTTGCAGTTCAGATTTGTCTCGTTCACACGAGTTCTCTCGAGTTGTCTCCCCTTCCGATGTAATGACCATGCCATACCAGTCAACCTTTTACCAGTCAGATTTAGGGGTGGAAGCATAGGCGTACACAGAGGGGATAGACCTGCTCCCCCCCCCCCCATAGTGATTAGAGGAGGGGAGCATTAAGCCAGCCCCATACGTAATACTATAGGGACGGGGCCTCTGCAACGAACATTCTCCCTAAAGGGTGCCCTGGTACACGCTTAGGGGGGGGGGGGGGGACGGGAGTCGTGTTTTGTGTGAGGTGCTCGAACCCTTAATTACACAATTCAGGAGTCAACCGCAAGCGTCCGCAGCATTTTTAGCAAACCTGAAGGTAATTATTGTGATTTTTTTGATAAGTTAGGTTAGTCGTATTACTGCGGACCTTGTTCTTTCAGCCTAATTAAATTTTTAACATTGCTAGTCCAGCTGTCGTCTGCATTGTGCACTTCGATGTAAACGTCAGCACGCCACATCAGATGTATGAATGGGTAACGAGATGGTCCGGTGAAGTTGTCCGCACTTGAAACAAAGAAGGTTTTGTTTTACTGGGCGTATTTCCGTGTGGTTTTATTTTTTACCGCTCAAATTATTGTACCGTGGTTATCATTGAAAACAAGCTGCAGCGAGTACAATATGGCTATAGTAATATTTCATTGATATTTTCGGCAAGTTTCTTAACGTAGTGTTTTTTAATCTCATGTATGGAAAAAATGAACTTCACCCTCTTTAAATTATTCTGTTTCCCTCGTAATTTCTTCACAACAGATAAATTAACAATTAGCCTTCTCTATGCTACGCCTGGCCTAAGTATTCATCGAACGTCTTCGATAGCTCCGTAATACGCCTGTTTACTTGCTTCAAATTATTCCCGCACAAGTTGCTGTTGCAGAAAATTTTAAGCGAGCGGATTCTTTATTTCTGAACTGAATTGTTTTCTGGATGTTACTTATTTTTTCCGCTTGCACCGCATTAGACGTCGCAAAAAATGCCAATCTCACGCTGCCACTCAAATGATATAAGTGTGGCAATTATCTCAACATTCACAATACTCTGTGCAATTGATGAATAGAACTAGCTTTACTGTTAATATATGTATTTGACTCAATCTATAACTTTATCCCACTGTTTTGAAGACGCACCGAATCTCTACTTCTTAATGACTAAACACATGTTTACGGAGACCAGGTTAAAGATGTACAGCCTGAATAATTATCAAGAGCAAAGATTCAAAAGCGCATCAATCAAGGCTATCATGCACTGATGCTAAAGCACATGCTCATAAACAGCTATCATTAAGGAAAAGAAAAAAAAAACAAGGTCAACAGTGAAACGAAGAGAATGTCCGCAGCCGCTGACGCGGCAACAACGTCAGCGGTTGTGGGCATTCGGAGATACTACAAAAGTCAATTCATTGATTGAAATGTGAAGTTCAACATCCCAAAACCACCATATCATCATAATAGACGCCGTAGTGAAGGGCTGTGGAAGTTTTGACCACCAGGGTTTCTTTAATGTGCACCCAAATCGGAGCAGACGGGCCTACAGAATTTTCGTATCCATCGAAAATTCAGCCACCGCAGCCGGGATTCACTACCGCGATCGGCGGATGAGCAGCCGGGTAACTTGACCACTAGACCACCCCAGCGGAGCACAAAAAACACAAAAAGCAAAAAGGTAGAAATTTTGTGCGTTCCTTTGCCTACAACCAAATCTAGAAAAAGTCACTGTACTGGCTTGCTTGGTAGTAATATAGGCATTAGCTTGCTGCTTTGTTTTTTCTTCATGAAGACATGTGTCCTTTTCAGGAGCTCCCCTCGTTTCACAGCGTAGTTACGATGCCCCAACATGCGAGCTCACATGGGTACGGGCTATAATCGTAAAAGGTCAAAAAGGAAAAATGAAGCAGGAGCAAAATATAGTACTTGAAGGTTAGCTGCCCGTGCACTCTATCCTGAGGATAGAGTGCACGAATTGCTCACGGCTGCAGTCTTTTCTCAATGCATTTATCTTATGCGCACATAAAACAGAACAGAACCCTTGTCGCACACATTATTACACTGAGGGTGGCACGTGACCTCAGATCTACGTCAAGTGCAGGCAGGTGAAATCTAAATAGTTAGAAAAAAATGCCTTTCGTGGCTACATTCATGAGTGTCCACTCAAAACTATGCATATGTTTAGCTACAAGTCTCTTTCAAAAAGTGCACTGTCTAATTTTTCAAAAAAGCCATTTATACGTTGTACACGCATAAAAAAGTATTTTCATATATAGCCAATACTGTGGCCAACTCGCTGAGTGCCATTTTTATTTCACTTCATTTCACTTGGTGTCACTTTGCTTTTCCGTTCTCACTTCCTGTTTCTGACATGTTTCCTTTTTTTTCTATTTTCATAACTGCAATTACTGCGTTCAGACAAAGCGATGACCGCATATGGCCGAATTCGACATCCTAGGCCCCTAAATGTGCTCTACACATCATAAAAGTATGCCTTTTAGTAAGTCATGGGATTATACTTTTCTTAACACTAGTATGTATAGAAAAATTCTAGTACATCTGCGATAGTTATTGAAGGTATTTAGGTGGTTCATGACTTATGCCTTAGCCCCCATACTCGAAAAAGTGGTTATGGGAATAGTGTTCATTGTTACATACAAACAGTACATGAAGTGTGGTTGCGTTTCACTTACTCCACCAAACACGTTTCAGATATGTCTCTTAAGCCACATTAACAGTAGAAAAATGTCAAGCACTGCTTCTACTGACCCAAGTAAATACAGTCATCTGGATTATACGGCCCAATAATCAATTATGAACGTTCGCTGGCTGTCTTTGATGAGAAAAATTCGCAAAAAAGTACAACAAAATCCATTAGTACCGGTATTTTCAAAGCAAGGTTCAATAACAGCTTGCCCCAACTTAAATTCACCACGAGACACTGGAACACTGTTGGTGGGCAATGAACCAAACTATAATATTTAAACGTGTCGCATCTGGAAATATATGGTAATAAATTTTGCTACTTTCTAAGGAGTAGTCCATTATTTTACCTTGCCATTTATCGGACAGATTTTTAGAACAGTACGTATCAATTCACTTTACTAGCAATATTTCATTATGCGCCAAGTGATTTCCATTTTCTCTTTCTTGGTTAACCAAGGACTGCTGCAATCTCAAATGTAACGCCCATTAGCACTTTCTACTCAGAGACATTTGCTCTCTCAGCTAATGCAATATGCACGTCGTGTTCCGTCATTATGAAAAGTTCACAGCCAACAAAATGTCTAGAAGCTGACTCAGGACCACAAGCCTCATTTGGAGTAGTTAATCAAGCAGTTGTGATTCTGACAGTCGCTCGCTTATTGCCGTAAATCTCTTTGAGAACTTAAACGGCAAAGCGGACTCTGCAGTGGCCAAACTTTCATGATGAATATAAGGCGAGCTCGTTAGAGTCTTCTTGGCACCACTGGAAGGACTTTAAAGTATTCGCACGTTAATTATTTCTAGAACGTTCAGGAAACGTCTCGCTAATACACACGTGCATCGTTATATTGTTGGTACTATGATCTCCTAAATGGACCCTGAAACACTTTCTTCAGTAATCATGAAATGATATCACTGGAAGAGCTTATTGCCTCACGAATTCAACGCCGCAAAAATTTTAAGAATCCGCCCAGTGCGAGCGGAGCTACAAATGTTTGTCGCATGCTGCAATTGTATTCTCTCTTCTCTCATCCCAAGGAAAGCCCTGGAAGCTGAGCAGCGAGGAATGGCAGGGCCACAGAAAAATGTCACGCGCACGTCGCGACCTTGAGCACTTCTCTTTTTTTTCTTTTAATGCACGGCTTTTCTTGTGTGATCCCACGCGCATGCGTCTCAAGTAGCTACCTCCCGCTGTGACCTTTGTAACGAGTTAGCACGCCACGTTCACATCAGCCAATGGCTGATAGATGGACTTGCTACGTGTGATTTTTGGGCATATTCCGTGATTTGTCGAGAGAGGCGAAGCCGATTTTTAGCTGACTTTGATAACTTATTGTGAAATCCAGGCCGCGTGCTGCGCTATAATATTTAGAGCGCGTGTTGTCAAGAGCCTCTACTACCGATGGGCAGCGTTTTCTGACCATGATCAAAAAGTCTTGCAGGGCCCCTTTAAGCGCCGAATATCAATCAGCTTGTCATAATCGTTCTGCCACTACTGCAGAACAGCAACTACCATACTTTTTCTTACAAGTTTTACGTATTGCAACTGTATTACCAGCAATGACAACAGCGTGCTTATGTCTTGTTATTAGCAGTAGTTCTCAATAAACTGTTTCGCATAAGTATTTACTATGTAAAGACACTCCCTCTTTTGTGCAGCTGCAAATATACAGGTAATCTGGCAAATGCGTGCCATTCATGATTGGAGCAGATACATTGCAGGCCAAGCATGAAACAGTTCAATTACTACTAAATCTTATAATTTATCGCTTTGTGTTCTTCACTCGTTGCTTTAGTAATTGATGGCGTATTTAGACTGCATTCTCTTCGTAACAGTTCAACGTTACCGCTCTATGGAGGCATGAATGTTCTTTGTCGTCGTCCTCAGCTCGCGCTCTATAACAATCGTCATCTACGAACTAGCCCAAACCACCCCGCTCCTAAGCTCCCATCAGATCGCCTAACTACAAAATTGTGTAAAACGCGAAGCTCAAGCGTCCTCCTAGTTTTTGTAGTGTAAACTACACTGGCTGATGTTAAGTATTTTCATGTGACCAATGGTGAGCAGTTGTGTGCAAGCGAGAAGAGCATTGTCGTCCCACGGCGCACACCTGGCGTCCCGAAGGCTCGGAAGCTCCGTGTGTCAGTGGCAGCAAGTGATACCAAATGAAAACAAGATAAAAGTGAGCCCTTTAACTGTCTCCCACGGGGAGGACACCTCAACAGTAGCTCACGAGAGGTGGAGGTAAGGAGGGATTAAAATGTATAAAGATAGAGAGAGTGGAAGGAGAGAACGAGACGCAGGGACAGCCACATACGGAAGTAAGGAGAAGATAGTAAAGATGGACATGGTCGCAGGAGTCTGAGGACGGGACGCCACTCGGCGAGAGCTCTTGTCGGCGTCAGGAGATGGCGTAGGGCGAGCTAGTCGGCCAGAGCTGTGCTCACGTCGGAGATTGCAGAGGCACAGCTGGTCGGCAGAAATCCAGCGAGCGAGTCAAGCTCCGCATGTCACAAGTAGGGTGGCAATCGACTCGCGTGAGATTGCTTGGTCGTTCTTCCTTCCGTCCATCCGTACTTTTTCCATACATTCGTACGTCCACCCATTTTTGGTTTATCCCTCCGTCCGTTAGTGCATACGACCAACCGTAGCTCTTGCTACGTAAATCCTGGCATAATGAAGAAAAACCACTGCTCATCTTTTTGCGTGGACACCTTAAAATATAAACACGTGTTTTATGCTGGAGTGCTGAACACTTCACTGATGTGAATGGAAGTGACATCGGGGAAATACACACAAAATATTGACAAAATAATAGTACAAGCAAACCATCGTTGCTTGAAACGACGTGCAACAAGGCGTAAAGGTGGGTGAATTCTCGTCAAACGAGCTAAAGCTGCCAAACCACCTTCAACAGTTTGAAAAGTTTCACTATAAATAAGACCTATACAAACATATACTTCTACGTAACACGCTTAGCTTTCATGATTTAGCAATTCCTATGATGGAGGGATGAACAATGCTTTCTTTTTACAGGACATAGTAGCATCAAATTGCGATAAATGCTGCCTTGTGGAGCCACCACCTGGGGGTTCCAAAAACCTTTTTAAGAAGTAATGAGTGTTATTCTTGTGGGCAATTGTATAATGGTGGGCACTAGATTATCTGCAAAATTAAAACTTTTGTACTTTTAAACATTATAAGTGCGGAACACTTATTAACTATTGGCGCGGTGTTTTGATTGTTAGGTGTTGTGGCAGGGGGTAAACACGCATTCGACGTGGCACAGAAGCTTTGTTGAGAGGTCGAAGAGAAAAATAAAATAAAAAGCAAGTGGTAATCAATACCACATCTTTGAAACACCCATTAAGGGCGTACAGGATGGATCTGAATGGCTGTTTGCGCGTCTGGAAGTATTGATTCATCACTGCTATAGCTCAAAGTTGCGTATTGCCTCTACGTAATTTACAGGCCATCTGACTTTTATTGTTTTATGAGGCGTGTATACGCCTTCTTACTGGCCGCGTTCAGTAAGTAAAATTGAACGTAAAATGTCTCGTCGAGCATTTCTACACTACCTCTGGCTCACACCTTTAGCCAACGACTATTTGGTGACGTTATTTGCCCAAATTGTGAAGATAGCGAAACGGTACTTTTATTTATTGATATTAGTCAACTCTCTCATCTTTTCAAAACTAACGTGTTTCAAATGCAGCAAAAAAAAAGGCTGACAAACGATGCCACTTTTCCGCCACATTTGGCATGTCACCCCCACGTTGCCGCCGTTGGGGAAAGAATCTAAAGCTGCCCTTGTCGCTGAAAATAAGCTCTACGAAAGCCTTAAAATAAATGGAACCAAATTCAGTAAAAGTTTAAGGTAATGTGCGTTAGAAGTAAGATGAAGAATAACAGAACTCTGGTAAAGGCAATGCACACATATTTAAAGGCAACTTATATCCTGCTCCCTTTATGTCCTGCTTCGATGTCAGTGGCAGGTGTAGTCAATGGGCGTCACAAATGGGCGTGACTCTGGTCTAACTATTCTATGGCTCAAGCCTATTTCGCCATAGCGTCATTGAGGTCATTTCGTTTAAGTTTCGGTGTTGGCGTCAGCGCCAGTTTCGGCTACTTTCGTTTTGAGTGAAAAATACTCTTGTACATGATCGAAAAGTAAAAACAAATATAAGAACGAACTATATAATAAAACTTTTAGTCTCATTCAGAATCGAAGCTGGGCTGCCTGCTTGTCTGGATATTGTTCATTCCCGAAGCCGCGCATTTTTTTTCTTCATTCCTGGTAATTGGTCAAACGTGAGCTACAATAAACATAAAATCGGAGAAATATTAGCGCTTATTCTTTCTATGTGATTGACGAATAATGGCATTGCTCGCAACTGTTTAAAAAAATAGACACAAGATGCCACTTTAACATACGTGGCAGAAGCGTAGAATCACGCACGGCTTCGAAACGTGTGAATCGCACAACGAGTAGATATTTTAGAAGCCCACCGATGAGAGAGTGCTCAAACGTATGCTCACCGGTTGTCTTGTGGAGGCGCAGTGGACACTTTACAGATTCACAAAAGGAACAATTATAACGAAAACGGCTCTTAGCAAATGTACTTGCACTAAACATTATAGAATAGTTTGAAACAGCCAGCATTACGTGCAATGTCGTTCGTTTTATTGAGGCCATGGCTGGGGTATAGACGTAGAATGCAATTCGGACTCATGATTGAGAAGGCGGTGTGAGGCGTATAGCGCCCGATTGAGCTATCCCGTTCTACTCCGGAAGGGGAAGCTCCAGCTTCGTTGAAGTTCTTTTTTTTTGAAGTCTTTACAAGCTGTTCAGGCTTTTATAAGTTATTCTTGCACCTGTTATGTATTTCAGCGTTTTTACAGCACAACCTGTAATGAGATCACTAGAGGGGTCACTCTCAGCGCCGCCGCCACCCACACCAGAGGACGTAACGACTATCACGCGAAATAAGAAAAAAAAACTTAATAAATAAAAACTGCCAATTATAGAACGGCGTCGACCCCGGTCTACCTGTGTGCCCACTCGGCTGTCTACCACTGAACGTTTTTTTTTTTTCGCACGAACGCTGTGAGCAGTCATCTACTTTTACACATCAATATGTGCACCAGCGCTTATAGGTGGAATAGAGAAACAAAGAAAAGTGCCTTTAGTGTACTGTGTGACCTAAAGAGCTCGGCAAACCTAAAATATTGCATTTTGCCCTGCCTCTCAGTTTTTGCAGCCTTACTATAGTTTTTCCTCTAACAAATAACCCTGAGCACAATAATGATGGCAGCCTCAGCAGCACATCTCTCCGAAAACAAGAGCGTATGTGGCAAACTTGTGCGTTCACAGTACACGACGTTTAAATAGCAAACCGTCAAAATCATCCCGTTACTCCTTGCTTTAGTAATTAAGACACACGTAGATATTTATTATCTACAAGTCAGAAATTGCGATGTTGGCGTCGGCGGCGTTGATGATAGTCATAAAGTGGTGTTCTCAGGGAGCAAAAAATTGTGATAAGTGGCAATGAGTAAGAAGTAATAAGAAATTCAGCATGAGTCAAACTCACACCTTCCGCGCCGTAATGACACGTTATATTGCAGAATTACGCCCGTGCTAGAAGCTGCATCAGAAAAAAAAAGCATTTTTCGCGCGTATAATATAACTTGAGATATCCTGTTTACATGTATATTATTGCGTGGCAGAAGGACACAACTTTAACCTCTTTGGGCGAAATTCAAGGATGTTTAAACACTCATAGTACATTCGCACCCAACACTACCTGATCTTAAATGCATAACGGGGTGTACCAATCGCAAATCGGTCAGACCTAATTATCATCAGGAGCGGCATCCGCAACAAAAGGAGATCCAGCATCACCTATTGCCTCACGGATGCGTAGTGGTTTCTATACTAATTCGCAAACTTATGAATTATAGCTTATTGGGCTCTTATAAACTCCATTTCTAGTAGGTATGTAACCTAGGAGAGTGCGTGAATTGTTACGTGCCCAGACGTTCATTTCTTAGTGGCGCTGTTCAAGCATCTACCATGAAGCGAAAATGGTTAAGTTATCAGAAGATGATCGTAACGGGGCCCGACCAGTCTACCATGCTTTACCTTTGTTTTCCAACATAAGATAGAGCACAGAAATTTTTTAAGCTTTTCAAAGTTTGGAAAATGCCTCTCTTCTCGTGACAAAGCAAGGCAGGAGATTCTGTATGCACGGATTGCATACAAACATTTAATCACATGTACACACGCAGAAGTACAAACAGACGAAAATGACACTCGTGCCCGTTTGGAGAGCTGACGGCGTGCTGACGTATTTTACAGGCATGTGCTGGCAGCCTGAGCCTACACTCTTAAAAAAAGTTAGTAAAAAGGTAGCAACTGCAAGCAAATAGGTAGTAACTGCAGCAGTTACTACCTTACTTGGACAGTTACCACACTTTTGCTACCTGTTTACTACCTACGTTAGTAAACAGTTACTACCTGCTACCGTTACTAACTCTTTTGTGACCTGTTTACTAGATACGTTAGTAAGCAGTTAGTAACTGGAATGAAAGATGTAACTGCAACTGTTACTACCTTTCTTGCCCCGTTACTACCTTTTTGCTAGCCGTCTGCTGACTACTTAATCCAAAATAGTGTGTGATCCCGATTCTGAATATTTATGAGAGGAATCGTATCGACGTATATCACTGAACAAAAAAAAAATGGCGCAGAAAATATCTATAGATCAAGAAAATACGTTTTGTTTTAAATTACGCAACTGAGATATTAAACGTAATTCCGATATTGTCGGAACGAAGAAGTACAAGTTAACGAACCATAGGCAAGTGTACACGCGTTTCAACACACAATTACAACAAACTTGGTAGATTACTGCACATCTTAACCAGACCGGTGAATCAAAGTAACCAGACGGTCACAATTAGCCCTGAAAACAGTCACAATCAATCTCCTGCGGCATTGGATTGGTTTGAATAAACTTTTATTTGGTCCTCCAAAACACAGATCACTGTGTTGCGGGCAGCTCCCACGTGGGGACTGAGATTCCAAGCTCCTCAGCCGCCTCGCGGGCTTGGTGGACAGCCCAGAGCTGATCTGCCAAGAACGAGCAGCGGATGTCTCTAAACATTAACATTGTTTTGGCGCGTCAAACCCCAAAAACAAATAATACATCGTAAACGCTCTTATATTAGCCGTGTGAAGCCCTCAAATGCACTGAGAAGTCTATAACCTTGTTTCGGCCACTGTTCATAATGCCTTTTTGTGACCCTTTTATAATAATTGAATATGATATACAGTTTTTTATAAGTAAGGCTGACTAAAGCCTTGTGCTACCTCCCCAAAATACGTAACCAGGTAGTATATTATAGTGCTATTTGTTCAAATTTGTTATAAATCATCTTAAAACACAAGTGCTCCCCTGTGCCAAACATGCCCCTGCAAAGTAGGGGCTATATATACCACATGCGTACTTCTTGCTACATATATGCGTAAAAAAATAGTGAATTAAAGAAAAAAATGCGTAAAAATAGTAAACAATTTAGGTCTAGGCATTCTTCGCGTTCATGACACACAATGCTTTATTGCCCGAAGTTGTCTGGCAATGAGACATTGAATGGCGAACAATAATTAGCAGTGGAACAATAATATGCCAAAATGAATAAACAAGGTAGTATCGGTCACTACTTTTTTTGAGACCTTTAAAAGTTACTACCCATGAGTGGTAACGGCTAGGGTAGTAACAGCTGCTAAATGTTGGTAGTAACAGCAAGGGTAGTAACTGTTACCACCCTTGCAGTTACTAACTGCACTTACTACCAGGGTTGTAACCTATGTGACAAATCATTGCCACCCCAAAGTTAGCAAGTACTACCACCTTTTTTTAAGAGTGTAGCAATGCGTTCCTCTTACTTGATACATCTATTCGGTCATGCCTGCGTTATGAGCAGCCTAAATTTGACCCACTGTACTTCCTAAGCTTTCAATGAAATTCTATACGTGCTTCTCAGGCCACCGTTTTTTTTTTTGTCTGCTGAGTTGTAATGGTTCTGTTAGTATTTTCATTGCTTCAGCTCAGAAGTGATTTTTCCTATCGTGGTATTATTGACGGGGTGTGTTGACACATCTCTAGCTGAAACGTATGACGTGTTGGGTGATTCAATCTAATCCATGCTATTCCGTTCTTCAATATAATCATACACTATAACTATACTTTATGTGATATTCGCAACGCCCTACCCTTTCTTTTTTAATATTTGTTCACTCCACTCATTCCCCTACCCAATTTATGTTATGGCAAATGGGATACATCTACACAGGCCCATTTAGCTAAAGCGTTAGCCTAGACATAAGCATTACCATAGATGGCTCTGTTCGCTCAAACGCCCCTGCCAACGCCTGCAGTGGCGAGCAACCACACTGTGTCAGGTTTGTGTGCCGAAGTGTCATACCTCCAACTTTTGTTTGCAAGTAGTTGTACGAAGTAAAACCTTGTAGCAAGCCAAGTAAATCTGCTAATAAAAAGAAAGCGATTTGTAAAGCAGAAAGAAGAATTGGGAACGTCACACCGTCTCATGAAAATGCCTAGTGTAAGCCCACTACCCGCGCAATTTCGCGAAGCGACGTCTCTTTGGTTAGCAGTGCTCTCATAGCGGGTCAGTTCAGTGGTGCCGTGCTTTCGGTCCGTATTAGGTGGCGGACTGAAAGTCTTTTTTTTTGTACTATGTCTTCTGTGGGACAATGAACATTATGCACAAATGTATCAACGTGATTTATCTCAACAATCACAGCACTCTATTTTACGCTTTGCATTGGTTCTCAAATGGAGCGAGTATGGCACACGGAAACCTTCATTTCTGTAGACATCAACATACTCATTTCATGCTTTTCTACTTCGCATATTGCGACGTGTGTTGCACCACACACGCCATGTACAACCATTGAAAATATTGACCTACCTGCGCTGAACTTCACCTACAATGCAATATGACCGTTGTGACATCAGCTTTACCCTTTCCCTCGGGGATTAGCAGCAAGACGCGCTACGACACGCTACATTAGCAGGGCGAGATGACACGCTTCTAGCGCGACACGCTGCACGCTGCCTCAAGCTCCACGCCCTGGAGCTCAGCAGCATGATACGCTACCTATTCAGTGAATATGAGAGGTATAAGCTGCATGTCTTCATCGGATGATATTTGGAGGGCTCAGAGAGAAGATATTAGTTTTGTTGTACCCAAGGCAACCTGAAGGAGGGTTGACTTCTCACTATTGGTGATTCTGTGAAGAAGGAACAACTGTTTGTCCAGGAGGACACTTCAACCAACAGACACGTGAGGCGAGATATAAAAAAAGGACATAAAAGGGGAAATACAAAGTAAGAGGGCTGGCAGCAAAGTAGAAGCAAAGGCGTACCTGTCTTTGTAGTGGGTGGGTTACGCCGACTGGTGCCCTGCTGCGACAACTGTCTTGCCGTGACCACTGCCACTGACACCTGTTTTCTCACGGGCCGACGAAAAAGGAGGGGGCGATTCAGGGGATCATCGTGATTAGAGGACAGCATTCTTGGTGGCGTACACAGTAATTTTGAGAAAACAGCAGGTGTGTTCTCGCAAGCATTGTTCAGAGATCACTGTAAACAAGTGCGCCTCCATTCAACTGCTAATTGAAATACGCTCTGTTAGAGTGACAGTGGAATTGAAAAACGCACGATTTTCTCGGGGGACTATTTTCCTTTCTCGATGATTTATAGTAAGTTTATGTATACTGAATTGACATGGCAAAACTTATTAGGATAACGATGTTAGAGAATGGTGTTTAATATGTCAGAAACGGAATGTTACTCAACTTATACCAGCAAGCTCAAGTGGTAGCGTCACAAAAACGCACGCAGTTTAGTCAGGACATGTTGTTTGGTGGGAAATTCAGCAGTGGAGATCCTGCAAGATCAGCATAAACTATACGCTAACCAAGCATTAAATTTCCGCAGTTCACCTTTTCGTTTCCTACATGCACGTCTAGGCCCTAGAACACATACAATTAAGTTGCAAGAATGTGTAAAAAGACATTTCTTGCCGATGTTCACTCTCAGAGGTTGTCAAGATGCTGGAAAGCGTGAAAACTGCCTAGTGCCTGTTTTTGACAGTGTAGTATTGAAATGTAAAGATTTACAGGTGTCTAGGGCACCATAAAATTTGCACTCAACTTGCGGTTCTCCGAATCCACACTGCAAAAAACGTCGATGAAAAGTTTTGAAAAAAAAACATTAAGCTTCCAGAAGTTTGGAGCAGGAGATACTCATTGAATATCTGATTTATCTTGGTTCCTGAGTATGTGGACTGTGAACACATGTTAATTTGCGTATATATGTCTACAAACGTCCAACTCAGTCTATTGGCTACTATAACTAATGTAGTCATGCTTAAATAACGGATAGAAGAAGAGAGGACAATTTCATGACAAGTTTTTTGAGTCACTAAGCTCAACTACATTAAGTGTTTGATTGATATGTGGGGTTTCACGTCCCAAATCCCCCATATGATTATTAGAGACGCCGTAGTAGAAAGCTCCGGAAATTTTGAGCACCTGGGGTTCTTTAACGTGATCCTAAATCTGAGCACACGGGCCTACAACATTTTCGCCTCCATCAAAATTGCAGCCGCCACAGCTACAATAAGTGTTTGGCCTGATGAAAAGGAGACTATGCAGGAAGTTTAACCAAAACTATCCAATGAATCCCTCGCATTGTGGTAATAGTTTTGTGCGAAGCATTGAGACAGTACCTACCGCCATTTTCGGTTTCAGCGAAGTGTTGAAGCAGTGCTGCGTTTTTCTGTAAGTTGAGCACCTGCACAAAAAGTGTGTGTTTCTGTATAATCTTACAATCTTTAGAAAAATGGTGAACAATTCAGAGTATTCGGTGCTCTACTACGGGAGAGCTAAAAGCCGTCCCTTGGGCCTCACTTTTAATGAGGTCGCGTCGACAAAAAAAAAATTAACAGCATAGCCACGGAGTGAATTATGGTGAGTGGGCCGAAGCGTCCATCTGTTCATTTGTTCATCTGTTCGTGCGTTCATTGATCCGTCCATGCGTTCGTTCGTTCATCTGTCCGCGCATCCGTTAGTGCGTTCGTCCTATTGCACACGCTTCTGTTGAACCAATGCCATCCGGAAAAATCAGCCGAGAAATGGTTATGAAACGATGCCATCTATTATACTGCTCGAGAGAGACTACCAGTTACGCCTGACGCATGACAAGGCTCGACTGAGAGGACCTTTACCCCAAAAATGACGCCCGGCTGTCAAGCGCATGGTGCAGGTACTGTGAACGAGCTCATGAAAACTGGGTGGACGCCATTGCATAGTTGTGTTTTTAGAAGAAGTCTGTAACAATTTAGAGTACTTTGTACTCAACTATGAGATAGCATAAAGCCTTCCCGTAGACGTCACACTTGATCAGGCCACATAGACGAATATAACGCCGTGAGAGTTCACGGAGAGCCGATGAATATGTTCATCCGTTACGTTGATGCGGAATAAATGAGTCTGATTTGATACACGCCAAAAACACTGGTGCGTATAAGGTTCTAATAACACTTGCTGTTGGGCTAGTTGGTGCATTGCTTCAGAACATTGAATTGCTTCAGAATACCAATGCCATCGGTGTGTTGCCGCTTTCCTGTATTGTTCTTCATTTGCCGTTTTTGTTATTTTATTGTCTGGATTCGTTCTGTAGAAAACGTAAGAGGTAGCTCGTAATCCAGCGTTACTTCAGCACTCACATTAAAGCAAAGAGGCAGCTTGATCCCATTAGGCGCACACAGCGTGAAATTACGTGAAAATCATGCTTAGGACTTAAATGTATATGTCACGGACGGCTATTTTCGGCAACACCGCGTCACGGCAATTAACGGGCGCCGTACTCCCCGACTGACCGTGAGAAACGGCGGCACATGAAAGGGAACCGATAAGTGCAAAATGGGGTGCTCTCCTTAGAACGTCGCCGCCGACAGTTAATCCTTTTGTAACCGTGGCGACGTCCGCAAGGTCGTAGAAGGCCGCGGTATACCCCGTACAAGGATTAGACTACAAGACGCCTGGCTGAGAGCTAAGTGGTTGACCGTTCCCACGGAGAAAAGCGTGGGAAACGCTCTGGTGGCCAAGCCGTATGACAACCCGACAGGTTGTCACTCTCGCTAGTTGCGGGCCCTCTCCCTATTAAAAAGGCGTGGGGTCAAAATATTTTTGGGGCGGAGTTTCCCCTCAATTAAACGCGCATGATTGGACCCAGGTAGAGGTCTCTTGTCCCCAAGGAAGAGAGCGAGGAGACACGAGGGGGATTTAAGCGCAGGATTTTGCCCTGCTAGGCAGACTAGTCGCTGACCAAGATGGTGTAGAAACAGATCAACAAGCATCTCTTCTAGGAGTTTTTAGTGTGGCTCTGTATTGGCTGGCCACCTAAACTTAGCCGTTCGTCTAGTTGTGACGCGATATTAACGTCTGCAACGTAGACATCGGGACTTCGCCTCGAGTTAGCTCAACCTGCTCGAAGTCACCTGCAAGCACTAGCCTCCCGGAGCCACCAGCGTTGCAACACCGCCGACATCGCTGTCGTGCCAGAACTCTCTTCGACTTCTCGCTTCCGATCGTCGGGGACGCAACGCTGCCGGTCATCACACGTATGCCTTCACCTGTTTATATCTTCGAACTTTCTCTTCCGTCGTTCTATTCTTGTTAGTGTGTGTAGTTTGTAATAGTTATCTCTCGTAAGCTGATTTATTGTTTCTGTTATATATTTCTTTAGTTGTATCAAGTGTCGATGTATTTTGTTAGTTGTATTGAAGTGTTGTATTAGATCCCGTGTGCTGCAATATCACTAGAGTAAAGTTGTTTTGTTTTCTCACGTCTCTGATCTCTTCACTGTCTCTGCTTGCGTACGGAACGAACCGACCTGCTGTCATTCCCGTCGCCGACTTCGCGCTGGCGACGCTAGAGTGGCAGCTTGTAACAGTATATTTCCATGGGCTGGGGTGTAGCCTGAAATGCTTCAAATATGTATATCGCCTTACATTCAACTTTGAAAAGTCAATAGCCGAAACTGCACTTCATTAAACCTGTATGAGGGAGTAGGTGATTTTGTAAGAGGTGGAAAGAAGGGAAAAGTGAACCCCTTAACTGTCTGCAGCCAAGTGCGACACCTCAGCAGTAGCTCATACGGGAATCAGATAATGAGGGATTGAAAATAATAGAATGCAAATACTGACAAAAAAAAAGATCGCCCCACAATCGAAGGAGTCCGAGGACGGGGCACCGATCGGCTAAAGCACGCGGCGCCCGAAGCTTGCGGACGAAGGGCTGATCGGTGAGAACTACACTGGCGTTGGAGATGCAACCGTTAGGCATGGAATCCACCAAGTAAATCCCCGTGTATGAGGTCTTTTTACGAAGCAGCTAAAATCATGTGCATAGCTTAGGCAGAGATTATTTTACCGCAGGGTAATATACCTGGTTTTCTTCCAGGCTCGAGCGGTAACTGTCATTGGTTACTTCTTTTCGTATATTTAACCAATCGAAAACTCTGCTGATTCCCCCACCGTATTCTCTGTGATAACGGCTACTACGGACTTCCATGTGAATATGTTCAGTGCCTGAATTGATGCACACTGTTGATCACTTGTGAAGTATAAACGTGCAGCACTAGGTGGCTATGTGCCACACGTGGCTCTCTGAATGAATTTCAGGATAGGTTGGTCATGTTGTTGAGGTTGCGACTTATTAGTTTTGTTGAGCATTCGCTTCGAGAAATTTATCCTCACCAACGGTGTACATCAATAGATGCCTAGAAAGGCTTTTGATGCTTTAGAGCACTTCGTACTTAACTAAGGATGAGCAGGGAGTCATCCCCATAACGTCATATTTTCAACATACCGAAGTTTTGGGGTAACCACCATTAGGGCATAAAGTAGGCGGCTGGAAAGATACATAGAAAAGCCCATAGTGCCCTGAATCTCCCAGAATAGCTCCGCATCTATTGGTGTCATCCACAGGGTTATTCAATCACTTGAGTTGCAAAACTTCCCATAGGCTGTTTGTATCAAAATCCGGACACGTAATTACCACCCCCCACCCCCCCCGTCTCAAGTGAGCAGATTGTCGCGCCACCTGTTGGTCTGTACGCTAACTTAAACGCATTATTTGTGTTTTATGTTGCTGTTCCTTGGGGACGCGAACTTCAGATGACTTCTTAAAACATGGGCCAACTGCATGTATGTATTTTGTAACACAGTTGCGCGACTCGTAAAGGTAAATTACTCTGATTAGCTATTGGTGGATTCGGAGCGGCCCACGAACACTCTGCCGGAGCTCTTCCCTTTGGTGGAGGATAACAGAAGGAAATGTACGAATGAAACACACGCAATCCTTCTGAAGCAAATGGCGGGGTCAGAAGTTAACGCTATGCGCTCGTCTCTCTTCTTTCACGAGTGAGCATGCTAGATACAGCGACATGCACTGCCAAAACAGGGCCATGTGCCACTGGCACGGCGATAGTTGGCATTTTCCAGGGCACGGAGCGCTTGCAACTCCCGGTCGAATCCATCGCGTTTCGCGGAGTGGACTAGATCCCCGTGGAAGAGATGTCGCGATAGAGCTGCTCTGCATCTGCCAATGGGATGTACAGGGAGCACTCTCAATTCGCCAATACAACACATTTGCTCCGCATGAAATAGAAATAGTGCTACCGGAGGTGATGCGAATCTGTCAATGCATGACACCATACATAGCTGTGGTAACACGCTTTATCTCGCAAGAAGAAAAAACTACATTTTCTTTTATACATCACAACTGACTTTTTATTTAAGCCGGTAATGCCTCACGCAATGCACGTTGTATGCCGCGATTTGGCTACATTCACGGCAGGGTGAAATGACCAAATTATTGAATGCTAAGAATACAGTCACCTTCTTGTTTTTTCTGACCATCGTTTCTAGCAATAGTAGTCTGAGACATGGTATGAAAAGAGTGTTCACTATATCACTATGCCACATCCATTTAGCCTTTTAGGGCATGGCGCTGCATCTGAAACGCCAACTATACTCGAGGACAACTTTTCTGGGCAATAAATCGAAAACAATTGAACCAAACTATGTGCAAACCACCGCTACAGATTTATTCCCAACACTATCAACAATGGCGTTTTGTTATTTTTGCACGTAGTTTTTTTGAGATGCAATGCAACGCGTGCCCACTTCACGTTTTAGAACGCATACAAAAGTGGTGCCTCTTGTAACTGCCTCGAACTCTAAGCGGCCTCGGAGTCGATATGCAACGCTGCAGGCCCGCAACCATTACCGTTCGTAGCGGTACGAGACGTATGCCACAGCGGAATACTTGGCGTAGGAGTAATTGCGCATGTACTCCGCCCCTCGCATTCTTCTCGTTGCCAAGAAAAGTCACAAAGAAGACTTAAACCTCAAAATGTGGTGCTGCCCTTAGCATCCTCTACCGCCTTCCCTGAAACGCCTAATTTTCAGTTAGGAGCAGTGACAGTCTGCAATGCATAGCTCGAGGTCCGGCATAAAGTATGACACCCTTAACGCCATCCTGGAATTGGATGACAGGGTTGATAAGGGCTACTTCAAGTAGTTCCTCCGCACCACCCACTCTTTCCTATATGCCTCTTTCTTTATCCAAGGCCAAATAAAGTTTATTCATTCATCATCCACGAGTGTAGTTCATTTAGAGAAAAGACCCTTTATAAAAGTGTCCCTGCTGTGGCCGAACGTGGTGGTGGGGCGGAGAGACGGGCCTCTCTGTAACCCCCCTTCTTCAGGCGGCGGCCTGGCCTTGAATTCTGGTGGCGTCCTCAGCCAAGCGGGCAGCGCAGAGCTGGCCCTCCGGGTACGTGGTGAGCAGCACAGCCTTCCACTGTTCAGCTGTGGGGATCGTGAGTGTATGGGGTTCGTACTGTGTTTTTTGGAGTGAGTAGCTGTGGGGCAGGCCCATATGGTCGGACTCGGCATGATGTGTACCGCACCCCTTGAATAGCGCTGTGTGGACAGCGGCGTAAATACGGCTGTACTGCGACGGACAGGATAAAGTGCGTGCATGTAATAGACGCGGGGTAGTGATGCTTGCTTACTTATAGAGACTTGTCTGGTGGCGGCTACTTAAGTGGAGCCTTACGGTAATGGATCACGATTTCTGACCCTGACATGGCCACAAAAAGAGGAGACCACCATCTCTCGCTCAGCCACATCGGGCCCGGATGGGTGGATGGCGTACCCGATGTACGAGAGCCTCGGGTGGCCCGGAGTGCATATGATCTCGATGTGGTGGCGACGTAACAGAGGTGTACGCGTCAGAATGCGGAGCGCCAGTTGGGAGTTGAAACCTTTGGTGAAGTTGTGGATAGCCGTCTTGTAGCCGCTGATGATGCTGGATTCTAGGGTTGAGGGGTAGGCTAGAGCAATGGCTGCTTCTTCGCCTTCTTCAGGTTTCTTTGCTCGAGTGGAGCCAGTTGTGGTAATTATGTTTTGCAGCCCGGTGGCGACAGCGAGGGCCATGGTCCCATGCGTAAGATACTCCGATGCCTTTACATACGCCAGATGTATGGTGGTTTGCATGAAGCACTTACCTAGTTGCTTGGCGCGATCGACGTGTTCTTGCGTGTAATATGCAGGGTGCATATTTAGCGGTGTCCGGAGAGATCGAGTGAATGTCTGAAGGAATTGGGATTGGGCGCACGTGAGATGACGTTTGAAAACTGTGTCATCATGCTAAGAAGATGGCTCAGAGTTCCGTTCAAAGCGGCCCCTGGTAAGGAACAAGGCAGCGACAGCCTGTTTGAAGCAGTTTTCGAGAGAGAGAGAGAGAGAGAGAGAGAGCTTTATTTGAAACGGCAAGTTTGAAAGGAATATCCTCTCCTCTAGATAGTAGCTATGAGTCATTGGGCCCTAGCGGCATCTTCGGCTTTCCTGATCACTTTTAGCTGGTCGTGGATGTTTGAGCTAAGCTGTGCATTGTCCCAATTCTGTGTGTTGAAATATTTGGTGTTTAGCGTCCTAACGAGATCCACCCGCTTATTTTAGAGTTTAAATTTGTCGTTGTAGATATCTGGATAGCAATGAGTAAGCAATGGGGCCTGAGGAGGGGCATGTTTGCAATAGGCACCATGCTGTCGCCTGTTGTTCTTTCAATGAGGAATGTGTTGGAGGGTAATTCTGCCTACCTTATCGGTAGTGTTTAGGGATTTCGTTGTATGACACCACTGACGCGAAGCAAATTTTGAGACAAATATTAACAAATATTAACGCTGAGACAAATATTAACGCGCTCGGGTCTACTTCCCACCTTGCTGAAGGAAACAGTTTGTTTCCTTCAGCAAGGTGGGAAGTAGACCCGAAGCGCAAAACCGTGAGAAAGTGTGCGTGTGCCACCTCTCGTTTAGTCTTTGAAATGTCCGCTGGATGGCGGTGCTTCTATATAAGGAATATATAATGAAAAGATGCGAGATGGTGGTACTTGGAGTGTTGAATAGATGGACGAACGGACACACAGACAGATGCATAGATGTACGCATGAATGGACTCAGGGGCGGATGCGTGGGCGAACGCTGGGACGAATGCACGAACAGACGCACGCACGGACGGGCGGATGGACGCATGGATGGTCACACAGACGGACGCATGAACGGGCGGAAGCAAGAACGGATGAATGGACGAATGTTTCGCCCCACTCTCCATCACTCACTCCGTGGATATGCTGCCTATTTTTTTCATTCCTTTGTCCTCAAGCTTTTTATTTGCTTACTATTTGATTCATTCTATTGATTTCACGAAAAAGGTGAGCCACTTGGACAATGTAACTTATTTCGTTATGAGACTCTGTTTATGCAGTCTTTCCCTCGGTTATGGCGTAACCTTACTGTTAAGAGCATGGCCTTCTCAAACAGCTCCACAATTATTGCAAACTACATATTCTGATCAGTACTTGGTTAATTTTGTGTTAGCATTAAAATTTAATTTAACGATCAAGCTGTGCTCTCATGGAAACAAAACTACTGTGACCTAACCTGTAAGATTTGCTGTGTTCAACTACTCAGGCTGTGTCTACCGTTACCGCGGCCACAAGTAGTTGTGACAACTTCGAGAATCGCACTGGCACGCGCTGGGACAGCACGTCGTGAATGTGATTTGACGAATTGACTAGAATACCATAAGTCAAGCGTAATGTAGCAGGATAGGCGGGGGGATAAAGAAGGCTAACTGACATTCTCTTTCGCATTAATGCGAACGAAGGGCATACACTGATCGCTTAATGCGTAAGACAGACAACCAGGGTTTTTGTGAGCAACAAGGAGAATACAAACAATAAGAAACAAAGCCAACGCTGGTGGCGCGTTGGGATTAGCGACAAAGTTAAGAATTTTGCAAAGATAAAATAAACCATCTCTTAAAATACAGCGTAAAGCGAATGTTATTGGTAGGGGCATTCGTCCTGCATTGTACATTGAATAGGCTGACCATACATTCACGGAGTATAGTCTTGAAATGAAAAACTATATGCTTAGCAATATAATTCTCAGCATGATTACCTGCTGGCTTGTGTATACAAATCTTTAACCTACAACGAGAACATGGCAGTTTTGTTGTTGGCGTTACAGAAATGAACTGAAGACAGCTCTATGTTCATTCATTCGACGACGCATGTACTGCAGCTGCCTGTGCAAACACGAACTGCCTGTGATTTGGAAAACTTTTCTAGAAATAAGTAGGAAAAGAAACAGAAAAGTAAAAGGCAGGGAGGTTTAACAGAAAAACTTGTGCTTTGTCACCCGACATTGGAATATCAGAAAATGGAAATATAAATATAAACAAAAAAGAGGGGGAGAGGGAATAGGCAAGAAAGAATAAAGGAGAAAAGAAATAACAAAGAAAGAAACATAGGAAGTGAACTCACTAAGCCATGCTGGACTGTAGAAGTCAGAGAAATAACATATCCAATGTTTTAGCAACAGATTTTTTTCACGGTCATTCTTGGGGCTCGCCGAACTCTTCACGACAGGGACATGAAAATCTACAGACTACAATGCAGTATCGGTGCAGCAAGCAGGAAGATAATATTAACTGGATGTACACTTATAACCTTAGGCTTAAGGTACTTCGAAGAACGCTGTGGTGTCAGGACGTCAACATAAACAAGCATGATGTATACGCGAAAAAAATGTGAGAACATTTTCACACGCTGTTCTCCGTACGGTTTGGTGATACTTCTCAGTTGTCGTTCCGCAACTCCAGCATTCTGATAAAACAGCTCAGTAATACCTTTTTATAAAAAATTACGCCTATTTTGCCACCAAGACTAACTGTTTCTTCTATTATAGTCCAATTCCATGACGCATAGGTCTATTACAATAATTTGAGGCAACATTTGTTTTATGCGCTGAAGCTTGTTAATTACAACAGAGTGATCACGAGTTGCTATATTGCCTTCCATTAAGCCTAGTATCGCAAAAACTGTACTTACCATTGCATATTATCAAGGGCGTGAGAGTATGAATGAAAGAAATGCATTAACAAAATATCGAGGGCGAAGCACAGGCAGCTGCAGTCAAGATGGCAGAACAACAAAAACACAAGATAGATTACATTTGTCGTCTTCATCAACTGTCTGAAGGTTTCTAGTAGCTGATTTTACGCGACGATATCATCGCCGGCTCGGTGCGCGGCCAGTGACCGTTTGGGGACGCCTCTTTGCGACCTCCTTCCTGCGTGGCGCATGGAGTGCATGGCTCAAATAATATTCCAGCGGTCAAGAAATGCACCTCATAAACAGGCCGACATTCATGCACGGTGCCTCACGCGTAACGCGAAGCATTCTAGAGTACAGGTGAAGCTTTCCAAGGTTGTTGTAAGGCGACTGCTCGGTTATTTGAGAGAGTGGTGCTCAACAGACTTTCTCCATTAAAAACTAAAAGAACTGTGACCAAACTTCTGGGAAATTATTGCAGCGCCAAGCCGTGCGAGTGTCCCCGTAGCGTGATGCACATACGTAATCCCAAGCGCCAGACTGCATGCGTCCACCGCGAAAGAATTATATTGGTGGTTGGAGTGAAAAATCTCGCGTTAGCTGTGCACGGTAAGCGGATTTGTTGTCGCATGAGTAGGTAAAGGATTAGAAGCTCACAGAACAAATAGTTTCAGTCAAAGTGCGTTGGTCCTGGAACTACTAAATTGTGAGTTGCACATTACTTGATAGGAAACGACCGTTGGGCGGCAGAAAACTGCAAGCTTACCAAAGAAGGTCACACAGGCTGGAGCTTGCTTAGTAATTAAGTTATATGTTTGATGATTTGCAGTAGTATCAACGGGGATACTTGGTTGTGGTGCGTGTTTTCCCTTTAAATTAAGGTAGAAGGCAGACTGGGTAATCAACACACGTATGGAAATCATGGGGCTAGCTAAACGCGACTTCGAGCGCTGCGATTATTAAGTGTCTTGAACGTTCGATTTTCTATATTGAAGATTCTCAGGGATGGATTTCAGCTCTTCCATAGTAGAGTAACGAGTACTCTAAAGCATTAACCACTTCTTTTAAACACACAGATCAACCGTAAAAGTGCGTATCGGGATACCGTTCTCCTATAGTCCAGCACATCGTCCTCTTCTTCTTTGAACATTTTTAAATGCGAAGCATTTGTTAGCGAGCTTCGGCGACTTTATGCGTATCTATCTATCTATCTATCTATCTATCTATCTATCTATCTATCTATCTATCTATCTATCTATCTATCTATCTATCTATCTATCTATCTATCTATCTATCTATCTGTCTGTCTATCTATCTATCTATCTATCTATCTATCTATCTATCTATCTATCTATCTATCTATCTATCTATCTATCTATATATCTATCTATCTATCTATCTATCTATCTATCTATCTATCTATCTATCTATCTATCTATCTATCTATCTATCTATCTAGCTGCCTATTAGTTTCAGCTCTCCTGGCCGTTTCGATAATAAGATCGATACCAAACTTGGTATGGCATAACATGACTGTATGAAGAACACATTTGACTATTCATAACATAAAAGTCATGACATGCATGTCATGAATGTCATAATTTACATATCTTGGTCCTGCAGCTCTCGCGGTGGTTTCGTTCACATGGCATGTTGTGGAACTGGTATGTTATGGCATGATTGCATGGCGAACACAAGCGACAGACCCTAACATGAAAATCATGACATGCGAGTCATGTAGCAACAGGACTACATTCCAAGCTTATGATGCGCTCGTGGCCGTTTCGCTAGCGTCACATATACAAAATTTGTTATTGCAGTACGTGAACTGATGGCGAAGGTACGTGACTGGTGCAAACAAGATAATCATGAGATGCGTGCCATGTAACAACATGACTACATGCCCCGCTCATAATGCATTCGTGGCCGATTCACTTGCTTCACATTTATCAAACTCGGTATTACTCAACGCGAACGGACGACATAGATAAATGACGCATCCAAACAAAAGACATGCGTGTCAAGTAACAACATGAGTACATGCTACACTGATAATGCGTTCGCGGCCTATTCGCTACCTTCACATATGCCGAACTTGGTATTACGCGACGTCATTGGATGACGAAGGTATGTGACTGGTGCAAACGTGATAATCATGAGATGCGTGTCATGTGAGGACATGACTACAAGCCACAGTCAAGGCTCCCATACGTTTCAACGCGGCGCGGTGGGCGTGCTCGCCAGCCTTCATTTCGTCGCGCCACGCCGGCGTTGCCATGCCAGGCGCCGGTCCTGCCATATACTCGCAGGCGCGCGCCGTGCTGCGTTGATTTTACGCATGCGTGTTTCAGCGCGTCCGCTGTCCCTCCGTCACGAAAAGAGGGAGACGAAGTGTTGTCTGGGAAACGCATTACAGCGAAATACAGTGTGTCGCATTTCGCGTCGGTTGTCGTCGGGTCACGCTAATGGTCGCTGGTCGCACCGGTCGCGCCTGGCGTCAGAACTATAGAGTGTTGCGTTTTGCTAATGTAGAGTCGCTCTCCTCAGCATGCACATGTGTCAACGCTACATTGAAATATATTAGGCCCTTCATCATGCGCTCGCGGCTGTTTCGCTTGCTCCACATATACCCACGTTTTGTGTTACGTGACGTCAATGGATGACGAATTATAGAACTGGTGCAAACATGATAATCCTGACCCGCGTGTCATGTAAGAACGTGACAGCATACCACGCTCATAGCTTGCTCGTGGCTGTTTCGCCAGCTCCCCATATTCTAAATTTGCAATTACGGGACGTGAAAAGATGACGAAGGTAAACGACACATCCAAACATGATAGTCATTACATGTCAGTCATGTACGGCATCATTTACCGCCAACTCGTACCGTTGTGCTGATTTTAATGTGGCATCCCTGTTGAAAATCCTGTGTTTGTGGAAGCTGGAATTCTTGGAGGTTATGGTGGGAAGAATAGCGGATATGGTTAAAGTATATGGTGAACACGGTGGAAGATGTAGTGGGCATAATGACTGATGAAGGAGAAAGCGAAAAAAAATATAGCAGATGGGGATGATGATGGCGAGCTAATGATGGTGACGGTGGAAATTGCCGGCTGATGACGTCTAGAGTGAAAAAAAGGTGGCAGATGGTGGTGGTGATGTTGATCCAATGATGGTGACGGTGGGAAATGCCGGCTGATGGTGGCGAGGCAAAAAGTGTTTGGTGGAAGGCTTGGTGAGCAAGGTAGATGACGTAGGCATGATGGAAGCTTGGTGGATGATGGTGGCATGATAAAAAAACACATGACAGTATGTGAAATCACTCATTTGCAGTGTTTCATTCTTGAATGCACCGAGATATATGTTTATGGTAAGTAGAAACCAACGCTGCTCATTGCGTTTTCTAGGTTGTTTTGTTTTTTATTCCTGTGGTGTAAACTACGCTTCAATTTTTGTGGAGCCTAGAATGTGCGGCTGTGAATATATTTACATTTTACGCACAAACTTACATCAGTTTGAAATCCGCCATTTTTGTTCTTTGTTGTTCTGTCAAGAACACTAGAGCTGTCACTGTGAACATCGGTGCGCAGTTGTCGAGAAACAAATGCTTTACATCGGTGCGCAATTGTCGAGAAACAAATGAGCTCCAGTTTGCAATCGCCCCTATTCATGTTATAGCAGAACACAGAGGTCACTTGATGTTGCCATGCTAGAAATGCAACTCTGGCAATTCTTGCACACTCTATTGCTTGAGCCGTCCTTTCAAGTTAATGATGCGAATATGCATACACTTTCCCTTTCGACATGCGCCGAGACGAACCCCAGCAATGTTGACTGTAACCCTTCTGTTTTACCACCATGATTTCCACCAATGGTTAGTCCTACAGACTGAGCCCGTACAAGTGTTATTGGCGCTTCTGGGGTTCAGAATAAACAATTTTGACGAGTAAAATTGCCAATACCGCACAGGTGTGGCATTATTTGACCTAATTGAAGCCTTCTTATTCTGTGCAATGGCGCGTAAGAAGCGACAAACATCGATGCGATGTGCTTGCAGCACTTCCATCAAATGTACGCCTCCCCTCACCGACAGCTGCCGGTCGCACTCGCCGGCACTTCACTGGCTCTTATGCAATTCGTATGCTTACTGAGCCAATATTATAGCATAATGTTTCCGCCGCACTGCACTCGTTTTGGCCAAGCGGTTATGTAGTTGTTCCAAACGACAGAGCAACATCGGTGCGCTGGCACGACTATGCTGTGCGTTGCGCGAAAAACTTCACAATCAATTGTGTGGGCGTATCAATCGAGTGAACATATAAGCGTCATAAAGCCTAAACAGATATCGCCCTTTGGAAGGAGCGAGAAACGAATATTAATCTTGGCAGTAACTGCCGATAAACTCTACCTGCTCCTCAGAGAAGTCTCTAAGTAGTTGTTTTCCTTGCGGTTGTGAATTGTAGCATACACGTAGTGCTGTTGCCACTATCGCAGTGGCAATCGTTACAGACAGCAGTTGTTCATGTTCATCAAACGCTCTAATTTTATTATCAGGTGCAGATCCTGTCCATCTAGAGTAGGCGACAAACAGAACTGAAGTTAAACAGTGAGTTTGCGAGTTGACTACTTCTTTAACGCCACATTGCCATCTGTCGGCGTGGCGTAGTGGTTATAGTGTGCGGAGTTGAGGATCCGAAGGTGGCAGGTTTGATTCTGCGTGAGCGCTCCTTTTTTTACTGGTGCTTTTTACATCTCTTCTTATACAAATATTTTTATTATTTCATTAGTGGCAGCTTGTCGCGGTGGTTCTGACACTGCTTTGTGCTCCAGCATTGCCGGCTAGAGCGCGCCATCCGCCATCCGCTCCACCATTCACTGCATCATACGCCACCATACACCATGTGCCACCAACATTTCCAGAACCATAATCCACTAAAATGGTGGATGGAGAAATCCACCATTATTTTGGTGGACGTTTGAAATGTGAAGCATTTTCTAGCGAACTTCAGCGACTTTGAGCGATTTTATCTATCTATCTATCTATCTATCTATCTATCTATCTATCTATCTATCTATCTATCTATCTATCTATCTATCTATCTATCTATCTATCTATCTATCTATCTATCTATCTATCTATCTATCTATCTATCTAGTCGCCTACGACATTTACCTCTCCTGGCCGTTTTAATAATGGTATCGGTACCAAGCTTGGTATGGCATAACTTGACTGTATGAAAAAACATATTTTAGTGGTCATAACATGAAAATCATGACATGTATGTCATGAATATCTAGATTTACATTTCATGGTGCTGCAGCTCTTGCGGTGGTTCCGTTCACATGGCATGTTGCAAAACAGGTATGGTATGGCATTATTGCATGGCGAACAGAAGCGACAGACCTTAGCATGTAAATCATGACATCCGTGTCATGTAAGAACATGACTACATGCCACGCTCATGATGCGCTCATGGCCGTGTCGCTAACGTCACATATACCGAATTTGGTATTACAGTACATGAATGGATGACAAAAGGATGTGACAAGTGCAAACATGATAATCAAGAGATGCGTGTCATGTAAAAGCATGACTACATGCCTCGTTCATGATGCGCTGGTGGCCGTTTTGCTAGCTTCACATACAACAAATTTTGTATTATGGGCCGTGAATTGATGACGAAGGTATCACACTGGTACAAATATGATAAACATGATATTTGTGTCATGTAACAACATGGCTACATACTACACTCATGAGGCGCTCGTGGCCGTTTCGCTAGCTTCACATGTACGAAACTTGATGTTACGCGACGCAAACGAACAACATGGGTAAATAACACACACAAACATGATAATCACGACATGCGTCTGATGTAACAACATGACTACACGCTACGCTCATTATGCGCTCGCGTCTGCTTCGCTATTTTTGTATGTACAAAAATCGGTATTACACGATGCGAATGGGTGACACCGGTAAATGACACACCCAAAGAGAATAATTATGACATGCGTGTCATGTAACTACATGACTACATGCCACACTGATGATGAGCTCACAGTTGTTCCGCTAGTTTCACATATGCCGAATTTGGTATTGCGTGATGCCAATAAATGAGAAAAGTATGTGACTGGAGAAAACATGATAATTATGAGATGCGTGTCATATGATAACTTGACTACATGCCACAGTCAAGGCGCCAATTCAATTCGACGTGACGAGGTGCACGTACTCACCGGCGTTCATTTCGTTGTGTAACACCGGCGTTACCACGCCAGGCGCCAGCCCTGCCATAAACTCGGAGGCGCGCCCTGCGATGCGTTCCTTTGATGCATGCGTGTTTCAGCGCGTCCGGCGTCCTTCCGTCATAAGAGGGAGACGCAGTGTTGTCTGGGTGACATCGGCGTGAAGTGCAGCATGTCGCAATTCGCCCTGGTGACCGTCGGGCCCCGCCGAAGGACGTTGGTCGCACCTGGCGTGAGACTATTAAGTGCTCGCGTGTAGCGTTACGTCGCTCTGCCGAGTGTGCGCCAGCGTCAACCCTACATTGGAATATATTGGGCCCTTCATGATGCACTCGCGGCCTTTTTGCAAGCTCGACATATACCAAATTTGGTGTTACATGACTTCAATGGATGACGAAAGATATGACTGGTGCAAATATAATAATCCTGACGCACGCGTCATGTAAGATTATGACAACGTACCACGCTCATAGCGTGGTCGCAGCCGTTTCGCTAGCTTCACTTATACTAATTTTGGTATCACGCGACGTGAATAGATGACGAAGGTAAGCGACGTATCCAAACATAAGAATCATCTCACGGAAGTCATGTAAGGCATTGTTTACCTCCACCTCGCAACGGGATGCTGATTTTGAAGTTACATATAAAAATTTCTCATTCGTGTTTCGCATATCATTGATTCCCACTGTACATGGGATCTACCTTTTTCTTTCATTAGGGATATCAACATTTCTCATTCGTGCTTCGCATATCGTCCATTCCTACTGTACGTGGGATCCACCAATTTTTTTTATGGACATGACCCGTAGCAGGGACAGCTTCTTGCCCTCGTATAGTAGAGTGCTATCAATGTTAAACACTTTTAGGGGCCAAGCTTTTTAACCCTTTCAAACGCGAGTTTTGATGCACTGTCCGGAAATGTGTAAATTTCGCACAACATAATTCTAAGGCACTGGTTATTACATTCCCAGTAGGTAAATTAAGAAATGCATTGTTTTGTCCGAGCTTTTTTAACTAATCTTAATTAGCTTATAAATAAATGCTTAACTATTCTGCAGCCACTCATGTTTGATCTCCACACAAGAAGTTAATTTTAGGGTCATAATGCACGCCTAGTTCATTTTGGGCTGTGTTCATCTTGAGCAAAGATAAATAATGCTTATGAATCTGGTTCTAGAACGTGGAATATCCAGTGAACCATCGAGCATCGCAGTGCGTTAGTCTAAGTGGTTGGCTACAGACATATGCAGCCCTTTAGGGTCAAGACGCGTTGACTATGCAGAAGGTTGAACTATTCCTATGCGCAATATTCTGCCCTTTCTTCCCCACTAGCCCGAGTAACTGGCAACAACAAGTTGCATCCACATCTGGGGACGCTGCGCCCTAAAGGGTTAAGCCGTGGGTCATGCGTCCCGGATATATGTAGTAATAGTTGTAGTCGTCACCGTCGTAGTAGTAGTAGTAGCAGTGCGTTGTTCTAGTACGTAGCCACCTCTACGCAGGACTTGAGCAGCGGCACGTGCGCAATCAATTGAATTGAGGAGGAAACCCACGTATGTTAATCGTGTCGAGGTACCGGGATCATTAACCAGCACCTCCACCACAAAACTGTTATGATTGAATTAAAGGAAAAGTTTATTTATTTACAGGGTGAGGATGAAGTTCGGCCATCGCGGTAAAGATGGAGTCCTCAGGACGCACCAGACACCGTCGTCCTCCTCTTCTACCTACCCGGCACATACTACAGCTTGGCTCATGCCGTAGCGATATATAAAAAGATAGCTGTTTTTGATTAAATAACCTACATATACGAGTATGGGTCACTTATTCTACAATAAAATTTGCCTTTAATTTGATGCTTACTAAAAGAATCGACACCATATCCACGATGTGAATGATGGAGAGTGGAGCGAAGCTGGGTTCGCGTGGCGCTGCCGCGCCGCTTCGGCCTCCCGTTCTCGTACGCCGGGATTTTATCGGCACCGCCACGCAGCTTCATGGCATGCTTTTGCCTTGCGCACTCACACATCGCCGTTTCATGCGTCCGCACTGGAGCATTGGCCATCCGCCAACCTTCATAACGCACGCGCTTGCCAATGCGGCTTTTCTTTTAAAGTCCCTGAAAAAAAATAGGTAGCGTCATTCGTGTCAATGTGCAGGCTCCTGTCCTCTCGCGTGCATCGAAGATAGTCAACGACGCTAGTTGATGGGTGGTATATCTCCTGGCCGTAAAGATGGGAGTTTGCTCATCTTTCCCTTAGAGATCATTTGGTCGATGGGGTTCTAGGCGATGCACCGAAAGAGTGATTGAGAAGGAAAAAAGTATGAAAAGTAACTTTAGATACGACGATGTGACGTGTATATAAGCAAGTGGCATGCAGTGGCAAAATAATCACCGCAAGCACGCAATACTCATTGTGATAGCCCATGGTTTGCGTGAAGTCGCGCTCAGTGGTGAGGCTATCGATGGTGGCGCCACTGCTGTTCGTGTAACCTCGGTGGTGCAAGAATCTGTAGCATGACGCACTAGCTTTTGAGAAGTTATCGCAAGCGTCATATTGTTTGTCCGCTTGTGTACAGATGCCACCGGCGTACCCTTTCAGTGTACCCGAGGCACCGCCGCATGATGAACACATGGTGCAGCAGTGCCCGAGCTGTCCAAGCATCTGGCACATCCAGTGCGCCCGCATGCTTTAGCATTCATAGTTTCCTGGTGGATACTCTAGAGGTGCTGCTGTGGTTGCTGGGAGAGGATGTAAAAGCGAAAGGGCGCGGTTGGCACAACATTGGTTTTTTTTCAGGGACTTTATTTTAATTTACTACACCTCACACCCTAGCGTAAGGCACTGCCGACGAACACGTGACCTCCAACTTCTTCGTGTGACGTCATTCCTATTTTCTCTCGCGCTCGCACATCGAGGCTACATCTTTGAGCGCGAGCCACCACCACCTTTGCGGGTATCATACTTTTTTTCGGTATACCACGAATCATCAAATGGCCATGACTGTGCGCTGTGTGTCTGTCTGTTCAACGCACGGACGGGCGGACGCACAAACGAACGCACGGACGAACGCTGGGACGGATGCATGAATTCATGGACGCAAGGAATAACGCAAGGACGGACGGATGCATGGGAGAACGCTGAGACGGACGCATAGACGAACGCACGAAAAACAGATGGATAGACGCACGAATGGATGGACGCACAGACGGATGCTCGGAAGGACAGGCGCAAGTACGAACGAAGGGAAGGACGTACGGACGGATGGATGAACGCAGGGACGGATTCACAGGTGGACACACGGATGGGCACACTAGAAGACGAACGGACGCACGTACAGACGGATGGATGCAAGAACGAACACGCGGACTGACGGACGCTTCGCCCACTCATCATCGTTCACTTCGTGGATATGCTGTGAATTTATTATTTTTCATACTACAAGTCACGCCCTCTAGTATCGTCCCATTTGCGTTTTTCAGGCTATATAGATGCATTTCGTTATATGTACGAGTACCGCCCTCTACGGACGGTTCAAGAACTAACGATAGGTGGCTACATACGATCACGGCTAGACGCCCAGCCCTCGCGTTAAGGACCTTCGCTCCTAAAAAATGACGGAATATCGATGGGGTGAATAATAGAGAGTGGAACGAGGCTGGGTCCACACGTCGTTGCCCCGTCACTTCGGCCTCCCGTTATCGTACGCTGGGATCTTGTCAGCACCGCCATGTACCTTTACGCACGCTTCTTCCTCGCACGCTCGCATATCAGGGTTCCGTCTTCGAACGCGAGCCGCTGCCTTGTGCATACGCCGCTCTTCAGCCTTGTCCAACCGCACGCTTTGTGAACTCGCGCGTCCCAAATTGGCTTTTATTTTACTACACTGCGACCTCTAGCGTGCGGTTCCGCCGACAAAAACGCGATTACCATTGTCCTCGTGTGACATCATTCCTATTTTCTTCTGCGCTCGCACATCAGGGTTCTGTCTACGAGCGCGAGCGGCCACTGCCTTGCACATATAATACTTTTTTATCAGAAAATCATGAATCATCCGCTGGCCGCGTTCGTTCATTCTATGTCTCTCTGACACATGGATGGATGTACGGATGGATGGGTGAACAGATGGACGTATGCAAGGACAAACGCAGGAATAGACGAATGCACAAATGAACGCATGGATGTATGCACGAGAGGACAGACGGACGCATGAACGAATGCACAAAATCACGGACACACGGATGGACAGACGGTTGCAGAGATGAACGGATAGACGCACTGATGGACGGACGGATGCATGAATGAACGCAGGGACGGACGCATGGACCGAGGGGCGGAAAGACGCACAGATAGACGCAAGAATGAACGCACGAGAGGAGGGACAGATGCATGAACGGATGCATAAATGGACGGATGCACAGATTAACGGATGGATGCACAGACGCACGGATGGACGAACGCAGAGACGGACGCATGGATGGACGCATGGACGAACGAACGGGCAGATTGACGGACGCTTGAGCGGACACACGAATGGACGGACGCGCTAATGAACGCATAGACGCACGGACGTACAGAGGGACGCTTCGCCACACTCATCATCATTCACTCCATGCATATGCTGTGAGTTTTAATATTTATCATACTACAACTAATGTCCTCTAGTATCGTACCATTTGCATTTCTCAGCGTATGTGCAATTCGTTATATTAGAAGCACCGCTCTCTACGACCAGTTCAATATCTACTGAGAGGTGGCAACATACGACTACGACGGGACGCTCAGCCCACGTCTTCAGGCGCTTCGCACCTAAAGGCCTAGTATCAGGTCTTCAGGATGCACTTTGAGCACTATCTGGTTGCCACGTCGAACTCGCTGTGCGTAAGCTGCTTCGTTTTAGCAAGGTTTAGTGAATGTTGGGCCACACTTCCATGTCGCTCTTCTAGTCCGCCTGTACCGCTTCTCCTTTAGTCCTTAGAATGTCTCCTGAATGGCGGTACTTTCATACTTTCATATGATAGATATGTGTTGAAAATTGCAAGATGTCGGTACATCGAGTGTTCACTAGATGAAGGAATGAATCGACAGACACAAGAACAGAGGGACAGACAGATGCATGGACGCACAAACGGATGTATGGACACACGGACGCATGCAAGAACGTATGCACGGACGGACGGACGCATAGACGAATGCGCAGACGGATGGACGCATGGACGAGCGGACGGTAGAAGTACAAAGGGACGGATGCACGGACAAACACATGAACGGCCGCACAGATGGACGCGTGGATGGACGGATGGTTCGCCCCACTCATCACCATGTACTCTACGAATACACCGTGGTTTTTCTGCACACACCGCAACTTGGTGCAAAGTTTGTGCATTTGTCTGACTGTTAACTTTCCCTGGCATGATGACTGCAAATTCTCCCTAACGACTCAGTGAAAATTCTTCGCACTAAAAGCAACAACTAAAACATGGCCACTTACGGCTCAGTGAGATGCCTTACTTGCTTCATCAAACGTCACATGTGATAGTCGGCATGGAGGATATCATCAACACGACTCATGCAAAACAATTGTCACGCGATAAAGTAACGCTAATACGTCCTCGCGACGTGAGATTTCATGAGAGCCTGTCATCTTGTCAGTCTCATAAGGTGGCGTCTCTGTGATGTTTCCGAAAACGTTTGGTGCCACTGGGCGAAGGTAGGTATATCCCTAAGGCACTGCAAGGTCAAGTAAGAGGCAGAGCACTTTCAATGCGCTTTATTTTCGAGGCATTCAGTGGGAAACCGCATTGGCAGCTGCAAGCATCGGAGATGGGGGAAGGAAAGGATGCAATATAGGCTCAACAGAAGAAAATAAATAGTTTTTTTTGCCTTTGAGTCAGGCATCGTATAACTTTTTGGGCACTGGCCCCACAAGAGCACCATGCAGGCTGAAACCGGAAGCTGCAGCCTGTCTATATTTAAAGAACGGAAGAAGTAGAGAAGATAGCTTGTACTGATATTAGTGAAGCTTCATTAGGCAATACTAGCACAGTGATACGATGAGAAAACAGTGCTTTTGATGAGCATCGTCAGACACTGATGTGCATTGTCCAGACACGTTCAGGCCGCATTGTTGTCACAGTGAAGCATTTTAAACTTAACCCTATTCGTGTGTAATGACATCATGAAACCCTTCACATGTATTACCAGTGCATAACGATTATGCATTCACAACGTCAAGTTTAAGCTATACAAAGCACAATTTCGTTTTGTGGCTAATATAAAGGCACCGATGACGTAGTGCTTAGAACATTAGCCTCGCATGCAAGAGGTCTGTGGTTCAAATCCCGGTGCCGCGCAGTTCTAAATCGAATTAAAAAAAGTCCGCGTGGTGATAGAACTGCATTAAGAGGCCTGGGGAGCGGCTTCACCGGTGACCACCGCCGTTAACGCACTACCTCACCAAAGAGGGGTTGGCCACACTGGCGCAGTGTCTGGCCACTGCCTCCCACATGCATACGTCGGTTAACTCTTGGCCCTCAGTCCGCAGTGGCTGCAAAGTTTCTGACCATCGCGGTGGTCAAATCTTCAACGCAGCAGAGGGTGCTAAGAGTCTTTGGATCCGGACAAGGTGCCATTGGAACCTGAGCTTGACAACGTTTAACGGTAGAACCTTATCTACAGAAGCAACTGTAGCTGTACTATTCTGGAAGCTAGAGGGCAATAAATGAGATGTAATGAGATGTAGCCTATACAGTGCTACAGAATGAGCACGTCCTTTGCTATCGGGGCTTGACGGACCGATGAGAAGTGGGAGTGGGGATCTTTATCCACAAAAACACAGCTTGCAACATACAGGAGTATTATAGCATTATTGAAAAGATGGTAGGTATCGTAATTGAACTCAATTAAGGTATACAAGATGAAGGTGGTACAGGCTTATGTGCCTATGTCTAGCCATGATGACGCATCAGTTGGAAGCTTCTATAAACACGTAGAATCGGCAATGAGTAAGGTAAAAACACAGTATACTATACTGATGGGAAACTGTAAAGCAAAAGTAGAGAATAAACAGGCTGGAAACCAGGTAATAGGAGAATGTGGCATCGGCACTAGAAATGCCAGAGGGGAGCCATTAGTAGAATTCGCAGAATACCATAATTTACGGATTTTGAATACCTTCTACTGAAAGCGAGGGAACCGTAAGAAAACATAGAGGAGCCCAAATGGCGAAAATAAGACCAAAATAGCTTTTACATAAAGTGTACCCTCAGGCATCGTGCAGAACGTTGAAATGCTGGGCAAGGTACGATGCAGTGACCATAAAATGATACGGTCCTGAATTCGCCCAGACTTCAAGAAGGAATGACAGAAACAGATACGCAAAAACCCATCAATGAGCTAGCATTCAGAGGGAAAGTACAGAAATTCAGAGTCTCGCTTGAGAACACGTCCTATGCTCTTATCGAGGACAACAGTTTTAGCGTTGATGCAATGAATGATAATCGGACGAGTATCATTACGTAGTGTGCAGTGGAAGTTGGAGGTACTGTAGTTAGACGTGGCATTGGCAAGCTGTCCCAGAAAACGGAGAATCTCATTAAGAAGCGTCAAAGCATGAATGCCTCAAGTACAAGAGAAGAAATACAGTTGGTAGAGCTTTAGAAGTTGGTTAATAACAGTAACGTATTCATTTTAAGAAGGTATACCATGGAGAGAACAGAACACTTTCTGAAGAACGGAGGAAGCGTCAAATCAGTGAAAACTTAGGATAGGCAAAACCAGTTGTATGCCCCAAGGGACAAAGACGGCAATGTGACCATCAATATGGATAGAATAGTAAAATTAGCGGAGGAGTTTTACAAAGATCTGTACAGAAACCAGCACAACGACGACATTTATATAAGAACTACCTGTAACCCAGATGAAACCCCACCAGTAATGATAGAAGAAGTCAGAAAAGCCTTGGAGAGCATACAAAGAAGCAAATCTGCTGGTGAGGAGCAGGTGACATCAGATCTGCTAAAAAATCAAGGGCAGAATGTGTTAGAAAAACTAGCAACCGTGCTTCCGGTGTGTCTCCTGACGGGAAGAGTACCAGAATCTTGGAAGAATGCTAACATCATTCCAATACATAAGAAAGGAGATGACATGGACTTGCAAGAATTGCAGGCCTATGAGCTTGCTCTCGTAGTATACAAGCTATTTAAAAAGGTAATATCAAACAGAATTAAGACAGCCTTAGAATTCAATCAACCGAACGAACAAGCAGGATTTCGAACAGGCTATTCAATAATCTACCACATTGATACTACCAATCAGGTAATCGAGAAATGCTGACAGTATAGCTAACCACTATACATAGCCTTCATAAATTACGAGAAGGCGTTTGATTCAGCAGAAATATCAGCAGTCGTGCAGACACTGCGATATCAGGGCGTCGGCGAAGCATATACAAACATCCTGAAAGAAATCTACAGAAGATAAACTGATACCATAGTTCTTCATAAAAAAAGCAACAGAATACAAGTAGGGAAGGGCATTTTCCCGGGGATACAATCTCCCTAATGTTATTTACCGCGATCTTACACGAAATTTTCAGAGGCCTACAATGAGAACAATTAGGCATAAGAGCTAATGGAGAGTATTTTGATAATCTTCGCTTCGCCGATGACATTGCATTGCTGAGTAACTCAGGGGACGAATTGCAAATCATGATTTCGGAGTTAGACACGTGAGCAGAAAGGTGGGCCTTAAAATAATCTGCAGAAAACGAAGGTATTGTACAACAACCTCGGAAGATAGCAGTCCTTCGAGATAGGTAATAGTGCACTTGAAGTTGTAAAAGACTATGTCTACTTAGGACAGGTAATAACTGCGAAGCCGAACCACTAGACAGAAGTAACTAGAAGAATAAGGATGAGGTGGAGCACATTTCACAAGCACTCTCAAACCATGACAGGTAGCTTGCCACTATCTCTCAAAAGAAAGGTCTCTAACAGCTGCATTTTGCCAGTACTTAGCTACGGAGGAGAAGCCTGCAGACTTAAAAAGAAGGTTCAGCCTAAATTGAGGACGACCCAGCGGGCAATGGAAAGGAAAATGGTAGGTGTAACAGTAAGAGACAAGAAGAGAGCAGAGTGGATTAAAGAACAAACCGGCATTAAGAGGATCATAGTTGAAATCAAGAACAGTAAACGGACATGGGCCGGGAATATAGCACGTAGACAGGATTACCGCTGGTCAATAAGAGTAACTAACTGGATTCTTAGAGAAGGCAAGCTGGTTAGGGAGAGAAAGAAGTTCAGCTGGGCAGATGAGATCAAGAAGTTTGCGGCTATAAATTGACAGCAGCAAGCAAAGTATCGAGTTGACTGGCGGAACATGGGAGAGGCCTTTGTCCTGTAGTGGACGTAGTAAGGCTGATGATGATGATGATGATAAAAATTGGGGGTTTCGCAGCACGCCTAATTAATTATACTTCTTGTTTCAAGTTCCCAGACTATTATACGATTATAAAATACACTTCAGTTGGTGGCTCCTGAGTCTTGGATACCCTCGTGTTCTTAAAAATTATCCTAAACTAGAGAACGCGAGTTCATAGATTCGAGTGCACTATATAATAAATTGCCCTATATAAAGTATGCCGCTGTGACGGACAATCACACCCTGACCCTCTAACTGAGCACATTTCTCATGGTACGCTACAATGGCGGGTTTCTTTATAATGAAGTTAGTTGCCATGAAAATGAACGTCTCCACTTCATATTTCTACTTCTCCAGGACAACAAGAAGAGAGCATGACAATGAACATTGACGCGAGCATAGTTCATCTAGCCTCATGAGCTCTTGTTTATTCCACGAGAACTTGCCAGTGCATTAAAAGTGTTTGTCATCTAAAGTGCCAAATTATTCAAATAATAATCAAAGTACCTAGCACCAACATGTATTGCATCCTCACGTCGTTCCTACAAAGTGAAATTTTTACGTTTCAGGTGGAAGTTCCTCTGTCCTGCAGTCACTGTAATAGCATAGAGGTCAATTTAGCGAAAACCTGCAGCTCATCTGGTGTTATAATTGCCTTCACAGTTTAAGAATCGCGTACGCTCGCACTATATCATCACTCGGAGACTAGACACTCAGCAAGGTTTACACTTTGAGCTCACATATTTAGATAACCCTTAGAGAAGCAACAATAATGACATATTAACACGCCATATTGTAGCTGACCAGCTTTGCTAACGTGCGTACCTTCACATGGCGAACAGTTCTGTTACAACAAAAGCAATCGAAAAATCACAAAGTGAGTTAATTTGTGTCGTATATGTCAGCCGCCACTTGTGTTCGACACTGCTTTCGGAGACAATGAGAAAAAAAAGTACAGGATTCAGCATGATGTGACAACAGGCCCTCCAAGCGGCAGTTGACAGCTTTATCACTGAGCCACGCCAGTGACGTAATTTCTTTAGCAAACATACTCAATACCAGTGTCATCTCGGGCAACGAAAAATGGTAACACAGCTTGGTAGAGGAGAAAAATTATGATCATGTGTCAAAGAATAGGAAATACGTTACAAATGATTGATTTCAGTCCCCTCACAATAATAAAAGGCTCAGTCATTACTCTTTATTATTGTCAGCAAACCACTCATAATGACTCAGATGTCTGTAGCGGATTCAATGTAGAATGATCCATAAAGACAGAAGGTCCCTACAAAGCAAAATACGATTACTTCTGTCGTAGTGAGTACTTTGCAATACTGCTTCAAGTTGCTACCCCAAGAGAGTCTGTAAACACAGGCAGCTTTTCTAGCTTGACTTCATCTTTGAAAGTATCTACTGAAGAAACATGTTTTAATAATAACCAAGTAAAATGAAGAGCCCTCGCACATTTAGCTTTATTTATTAATAGCCGTAGCATAAATACCAAGTATTCAAGTGGCTTAGTATTATTGTATGTTCTCAATTTCGATTTTTCAGGAAATGTCTTTCTAGAAAAATAGAAAACATACTGCTTCCCCCATTTCGCGTTTCTGAAAAGCCTTTTTTTGCGCATAAAGCACGTCATGATTATCAGTGGCTTTCCTTACTGAAGAAAGGCCGCTGTTTACACAATAAATGATTTTAGCACTACGTCGGTTTTTGTGCAAGTACTCTTGCGTAAGAAGCTAAATTGTTCATTGTATTTTACCATTGCACAAGTATCATATACCTTTATTTATACCACAAAAGCATGCCAATACTTTACGGAAAAACGCAGGGTGAGTGTGTAATGATTCAGTAAAGCAACGCTTTTTCATCTCTGTATTTGGAGAACATTGTTAACGATTTAGTGTACTTGGTATTATACTATGGGAGAGCATAAAGCCGTTTCTTGTGCAGGCTTACGCGCTGCTAATGCGAAATACCGGAAGCATTATCATCATGTTCGAAGTGCACTGTGTCCATGGACGTGGCCCTGCAGAGCCTAGAAATAAACAGTTTGGCCGCAAAAACGTGACAAAGCATACACATAACCGAAACATGTGTGCCACGCGAGACCACACAAAACCTCCTAAGCATATTCGCCGACGCCCTAGAACTCACAGGAACACTAGAGTTGTAGACGATGCTAGCACGTGATCTTTATCGCACTATCAGAACAAGGCATGCCTTCTTCGTTGGCTAACAAGAAGTGCTGGCAATACCATTTTATGTTTACCAACTTGTTCGCGGTAACTTTCTTTAGGATCATAGTGGAGACAGATAAACCGAAGAGCGCACCTAGCTAGCACTTCGTGGTACGACTGCTGGCTTTAAAACGAATGTGAATCGCGCTGGTGAGCAGAAGTAAAACAGGAAGGAGCCGCTCAAAGGTGCCTTTCATCGGTAGACAACCGAGCCTACTACGTGAGGGCACCTCTACGCGCTAGTGCAGAGTCAGCATTGTGGGGCTGGTGCTGGAGGGTGCAGTGCCATTCGCTATGGCAACCGTTTGCTCAAGAGATTTTGTCTGGCTTGATGATAGCGTCTGTACGTCACTATAATATTTTTATCTCCACTCACTGGAAAAGCCACGCTTCCTTCCGCAGAAGCGCTTGTTTCGTGAGGCATAGTTCTCTTCTTGAGAGTCTACTTCCACATATTTAATTTTTCTCATTTGCGCATGGGGATCTAGCAGAATTTCTCACGTTATATTGGTATGCTAATAGAAATCTTGGGCACCATGCTCTCTGCAAGAGCAATAATTGTTTTCTTTTCTCATTGTGAAGAATACTCTACTGTTAAAGATTTCAAAGCTATCAGTTCTGCTCACCGCCCTAGTAATTAAGTTTTGTTCTTCATTCAGAACTTAGAACTGCCCAGGAAGAGAATATCTGACACTTATATCGTAGTTCTTGGAGGTAACCCTTTTGGTATTATAATTACCCTTGTTGTCCACAAAAGGGGAAATCTTACAACTTTTATTCAGGCAAAACTAGGCACTACAGGATGGCAGCGAGCACTAATGCTACATATGAATTTTTAAAGGAGCAATAAGAGCTAGAAAATATGATTCGTGCCGAACACCAGAAGGAAAGATAGAAAGCCGCGGTTACGGAATAGTGGTCATTAAAAAATCATTAGCGTCTCTTGTAAACACTTCTCTCTAAGATGAGAACAAAGACCCCTTGTTCACCTTCAGCAAATAAACCTTGAATAGCAACTGCAATATAGAAGTGCAGCAACATGGCTGGTGTCTGAAAAAAAAAGCAAAAAGTGGATGAAACGAAACACCACTCACTGGAAGTCTTCAATACGTGTCTTCTCTTCGGTATGTAATGAAATTGGTTACCACGAAGGACACACTCAATTGAAAGAAAAGAATTAATAATTCATAAACGCGATAATTCATGTATCAGTGTGCAGCGCAAAATAATAAAGTAGAATAAGATGATACGATGTACTAGAAGGTATTAACGTTGAGCTTTTCAGCTCTTTGATCTTACACAAGTCTTAAAACAAGAGGCGAGAACTGTATGCACTGCTACACGGTGCGAAGGAACATAGAATGGTGGAAGTGGCGTGAGAAAGAGGATAAAGAATAGCGTGAACCTATAAGCAACAGAGACAGCCCAACAAAGCGACCTGTTCTCTGGCCCCATTGTAGATGAAAGAAGCGCCTTTCCCCCCCTAATTACCTAGCGCAATTATCTTCCTTTTTGTTCTTGCATCCACCTGATATCTACACTCACTAACAACTTAACTAGAATATACTCAGTTTAAGAGCTTTGTATCTCTCCCATCGGAGAAGAGTGGTCAAAACGGTGGTCGCGAGAACTAGCGGCCCCGCAGTCAGTTTTTGCACTACTCTCGACACTTAGTTTACTTCGGCGGCGTTCCATGGCGGCTTTCTCGTTATACTACAGTGAAACCGAAACATTTGTCATGCTACCAGTCGACATTCTCGCGTAGCATTTGCGGACTGCTTATTTGGATGCGCACGAGGTCGCCTGCATACGTTGGCCCTGATGCGTTGCTCATTGCAGGTTGGCTGCGAATCGTTGTATCACCTACAGTGAAGCTGTCCGCGTTGCGTATAATATTGGAGGACGGAAGGCTCTAGGAGAATGTTAATATTCAGTGTAGTTTCTCTGATGACTGCTACCATTTTAAATACAGCCGTCTCGCCTAGACGAAAAAAGACCCAAAACATCTGTGAAAGCCCCAAGGAGCTGACGGACATGATAAAAAATGCTGAGGAAAAACGAAACTCATGTTTTTACTAGGTAAAAAGACGTTCACGAAAAAACGTTACCATGCCTTATACTTTTCACCAGAGAACTAATTTCAATCACTATCGATCGAGAGCCGAGTGCGAATATTTACACCAAATTCTCCTGCTTTCTAGCATTTTGCACCTTTCCAGAAATGTCCTGATTGTATTTCTCGCAAGAAAAAAGACATTCCCATCAATGTGTAAGGTACCACTACTTTACGCAACACGTTCTGATCATGAGCGATATTACTCAAAAGACGCAGTGGCCACCACTCCATTTCTTCCAAGCCCAACCCAAAAAAAGTCACCAACATGATGTTTTCGTCAAATTCCTTTAAACAGCTTTCTCAAATGCCTAGCATTGATGCAGTCGTAGTGGTGCCACGCCTTGGCTGTGCCTTGAAGACTGTCTATGGTAGCGAGCCGTTTATATTCATCCGGCCAGGCATGACGTGAGCCGAAGGGATTTACCACCTCTGATCACGCGTCGGAAACGTTTTGCGAACCCAAGGATTCCGGAAGATCCTAAATAGCCGGAGGTTGTAAGGTGGTAACGCGGAATTCAGAGCTCAACGACGCCAAGCTGTTGATTTTTTGCGTCAATCATATTATGGAACGCATGAGCTCCATGACGAAGTCGGTTGAGGCACCCATCTTGCCAAGATTAACGTACGCAGAGTATGCAGTGCTAGCAGCACTCACGGTAGCGAGATGCACGGCCAAGGAAGCCAGGACGTCATTCCTTTGAGGCTCATACGTTGTACAAGTCCAAGGCGATGACGTGTCACAAGGAGAGGACTTAACAGGGTTCCCGGGAAACAGAGTGATGTGCGCTGTCTTGCCGACACCGCAATATGGCTGACCTTCGGCCACCGAGGAGGCTTGCACGCCGTCCTCGAAGAATGGTGGCAAAGTGGTCTCCAGCCATAGCAGGGTGGTGGGGTTTATTGTCAATTTTCAAGGATGTGTGGGCGGCGTTCCTTGGAAGAACAGATCCTCGGCGTCGACGACTCTCTGAGGAACACGTAGAGCGGCTTCAGTGATGTTCAGTACCCGGACGGCGCCATTGTAAGAAAGCAGATGGAAACAGCACCCGATCCTGGGCCAGCTGTGTTTGTTTGTTTGTTTGTTTCCCAGGGATGATGGCTCATACCCACTCAGGGGGATGGGCCAAGAAAGTGTAGTGCAGTTTTTCTGTGATCATTTTAACTATGTGTAATGAATTGGTAATATAATAAGAATAATGTGAAAACCAACATAAAAAGAGCAAACGGAAAAAAAGTAAAGTTGAGCAATTTTGAGATTTGAGGTGTTATGATTACCACTCAGCTGCGTTTACTTCACTCTGCCCAGGGGAGTAATAAATAATAATTTCTTGATTGAAGGTCACAAAGGTATACGCCTAGTTGCCTGAATATAATCGCGAATGGCATTGAAAGCATCCCTGTGGCAATGTCCCAAAACTGAGGCACCAAAGCTTAGCGCCGTTTCCGCCGTCGATCTAACGCCTATTTTCAGAAATGGCATAACTAGTAACCTTTTTCGAAGTATAGCGTAGCGGTGACAATACAAATAATAATGATCCAGTGATTCTATTTCTCCGCAGAAAGCGCAGAGGGGTGATGTTGTCTGACCAGCTCTGTGTAGATACAGGTTTAGGGGGGGGGGGGACACGATATCAAAATTTAGCAATTAAGACTTCGAGTTTACTGGACTGGCTCCAGTGGGGTTGCCACGGAAACATGAGGTGGTTATATTCTCTCCATGTAGTTACTTTTTCTATCGTATCAGTGGACATTGCTGATTTTCGATATCTTATTGCAGTGATATACCCAACATCTGGCAGTATAGACAAAACTGGCCCATCAAGTGTGGCCCGAGCTAAGGAATCGGCCAATTCATTTAATTTTAATTCACAGTGTCCTGGAACCCATAGTAACCTCTGGAGTCTCAACTGCGGGGGTACTAATGTTTTGAATGTGCTTAGAATTCGAGAGTTCTCGGAAGCTGTCAGAGCTGCAAAAACTGAAAAAAAATTCGTCATCATGACTGCGTTGTTTTGATCTGATGGAAGTTTTCGAAGAGCTAAAATAATCGCCACGAGCTCCGCTTCAAAAACTGGAGTAAAATCAGGCAGTTTCACTGAGCCAGCTGTTGCATTCTCCGTCTTCCTCTTCCTCCACTTCGCCGCGCTAGCTGCCCGCACGCCATATCATCGATCGGTGCTGCTTTCCGTGATCGCAATATATATATATATATATATATATATATATATATATATATATATATATATATATATATATATATATATATATATATATATATATATATATATATATATATTGTAAAAGAACAATACAAAGAGACATTGCCTGTGGTACAGGCCAGCCGTTACTTATCTGCCCTTCGTCGTTCATTTATTCCCTTATTCTGTATCGCCGGCGGCGCATACACACTGCCCCTGTTAAACCTCGAGCCCTTGCGTTGCTCTTTGTCATTATACTCGGCCCCAACTGCGAGCCTGGTGGCTGCTGACAACGTCTCTGATGTGTAGCACTGGCTATGCTGGAGTGGCCGAGCTCGGCCTACTCGTACTTCGCCTTGTTCGCCTCAGCAGTGGTGCCTTCTGGAGGACGACTCTCGCTGTGACGGGATGGTCGATGCAGACCTTGTCCATGCAACGCTCGATGTTGGTTACTTGGACAAGATAGCCCCAGCAACGTATACTGACTCAAGTGAAGTCGCCGCATTGGCTTCATCTCGTCGGTTTTGTTATACCGTCGAAGTTGTAAGGACAGCACTTGAAGTCATGTACGCTAACTGGCACCTGCCGCACTGATTGTGCGGTAGGTGCCGCAGGTGCCAGCAGGCACGGCCAGTAGGCCGTGCATGCTGTATTTCTTGGCCTTGGAGTAAACTGCTTTGTTTCTTCCGGATGTTGTTCTCGAGGCCCAATCACCTGCTTTATCATTGTTGCTGGTGCCTACTGCCTTTGGTGCAATCGTTGTGAGGCGTTTGCAGCAGGTTGTTGCTATCACACTCTCCAGTTTTGGAACATCTGGCAAAGAAATACTACCTTTTTGTCGGAGAAACTCTTTTTTTCTGGGTGAGGAGGAATTCCCTCGAAACTATAGTCCTGCTCTTTTGAGTTCACCTTCGAGAGACGTGTAAAGCTTGTTTTCAGGCCTGCCTGGTTTTGGTAAGTTAATGTTTGTTCAGTACTCGCACAAATACCATGTAAATACTACGTAAATACCTAAGATATAGAGCTTTACATTTTATTTGTGTGTTTTTGTTTACCATGTATTGTACATACGTCACAATATCTTTTTGTAACAACTGTTGTGTATCTGTGTGTGTTGTGTTCCGTGTGCATATGTAAGAATATCTTTTTTTAAAAATTTTTTGGTGTGCCTGTGGCTGTAGTGTTCTGTCGCTATATTATATTGAATTTTAATTGATGTTCACTTCATGAGAATACATCTCGCTAAATACACCCAATGATATATTGCAATGAATCTGGGCGTTATAAATATGAGTGATCGTGAGGTAAAATTATTGCGGCTACCAAATTTTTTTAGCAAGTCACTGTAGCTGCATTAGTGACCAGTACTAACAATGTTTGTGACGGTGAGGGCAGTGACAAGTACTAGCCTCCCCGTTATTACCTTCACTTACTAACCAGTTCGAATACATATGTAACAAGTAGTTAGTAAGCTGAAGTTATTAAGTACTAGACCCCTTTTTTGAGTGTAGAAAAAGAACCTAGAAGTGACAAGATGTTCGAAATAGACTAGCTTCATTGTTTTAAGCGTCGCGTGGCTTAGTGCATTCTTCAGAATGTTTTTCCCTATTAAGTTGGTCGATAGAGCAAACTTTCTGGTTTTAAACATTCGGGTAAAACATATAACTGAACGACGATGTATTTTGAAGGATTTACACTACAGCCTTGCAGAAATCTAGAATCAAGTGATAAATTTCTTTCGTTTCAGCCGAAAACGCTGTAAACTCCCAGACAAAAAGTGCACTCATAAGCCTAAACATTGCTTGTATGCTTTGAGAAACATGAAATAAATAATACGATCAACCAACCGGAACAATGACGGTGCGATATTTCAGAAGGGTACAACTGAGATATGAAGGGGCCCACTGTAATATTCCTCTCCTCGATGGCAATGCTGCTATCACGTTGTGCGTTTTATGTACCACTAACTCGCCACTTCTCACTGAGGCTCAGTACCATAAGTTAGATTATACCTGACCTTCAATGTCTGTACGCGTCACAAGAGTGATTCTTTGTTGGCTGGTGTTGTTGCTCCCGTTCGATTTATTTTTACCAGTACTTATTCAGTAAATTCCCCCATGTGTTAAATGTGATAACAGGCTGGGAACTTTCCTTCAGGTCATGTTACCACACTCACACTAAACCTTCAACAATTCCATAGCGTTAGCACCTGGGGAAATTTGTTTTTTAGAGAGCGCATCGGAATTGGCCCCCAGACAACCGATAGTGTCATGCATTATTCTATCACAAGATGAATAATATTGTTACGAGTAACTTCTTTATTGATCTATTTACAGCGCACAGAACTCGACGAGTAAGATGGCGCCAGACCAGCATCCAACGGAAAAACCCACTTCGTCCTCCTCTTTCTTGCAGCCGTGTTTAGCCGCATTTTCGTATCATAACCCCCGGCGGTAGAAGCACCGTCCCAGTGCTAAATTTACGCAGATGATGTCGAAGGGGGGTAATAGGGCTTTAGCCGAGCCACGTGAACGGTGTCGCTCGGAGCTGACGATGACTTTGTGGGATCAGTTGGAACAATCTCGTACGTGACGTCTGTCACTTTGCGAACGATACGGAATGGTCCAGTGTAGGGCGACAACAGTTTTTCCGACAGTCCCACACGCCGAGTAGGTGACCAGAGGAGCACGAGAGAACCCGGAGAAAAGTGCACGTCCCTATGGTGAGAATTGTAGAGCTGTTGTTGCCGCGCCTGTGAAGCCTGTAGACGGTTACGGGCGACTTGGCGCGCGTGGTCGGCGCGGGCAATGGCTTCACAAGCATATTCAGTGGCCGCAGGTAGTAACGTGTCTAAAGGTAGAGTTGGGTCCCGGCCATATAGTAGGTAGAAGGGCGAATATCCGGCAGTGTTGTGACGAGATGAGTTGTAGGCGAATGTCACATACGGCAAATGAATGTCTCAATCGTGGTGGTCTGGCGCAACGTATTTGGCAAGCATATCGGCTAGGGTCCTGTTAAGGCGCTCCGTGAGGCCATTTGACTGGGGATGGTACGACGTAGTAAATTTGTGCTTGGTATGACAAGACCTCAGGATTTCATGAACGACAGCTGATAAGAACGTGCGACCACGGTCGGTGAGAAGTTGACGGGGAGCACCATGCACTAATATTATGTCGTACAGCAGAAAGTCCGCAACGTCGGTAGCGCAGCTGGTCGGGAGTGCTCGTGTGATTGCGTACGGCGTAGCGTAGTCCGTGGCAACAGCAATCCATTTATTTCCGGCTGTGGAGAGTGGAAAAGGGCCCAACAGGTCGAGACCAACTCGGAAGAAAGGCTCGTTGGGAACGTCGATCGGCTGAAGGTAGCCGGCTGGGAGGGCAGACGGCGTTTTGCGACGCTGACAAGGCTCACAAGCGGCGACATAGCGTCGAACAGAGCGGGCAAGTCCAGGCCAAAAAACCCGACGTCGTACTCTATCGTACGTGCGAGAAACGCCCAAATGGCCCGTTATGGGAGCGTCATGGAGCTGATGCAGGACAGAGGAACGCAGGTGCGCTGGGATGACAGGAAGTAAGTCTGATCCGAAGGAATCAAGGTTTCGGCGATATAGGATCCCGTCTTTCACCAAAAACATTCGTACGGACGGGTCGCGTGGCGTTGACTCCAGTTTGTCAATGATGGCTCGTAAAGAAGCATCCCGACGTTGCTCTTCGCCAATGTTTAACAGCTGCGACACGGAAAAAACGTCCGTGATAGCGTCGGTATCGGTTGCTTCGTCAACAGGGTAGCGGGATAAACAATCCGCATCCTGATGTAATCGCCCTGTTTTGTACACAACAGAGAACGTGTACTCTTGAAGGCGTAGAGCCCAACGAGCGAGACGTCCCGTGGGGTCTTTCAGGGAGGCTAGCCAGCAGAGCGCGTGATGATCCGTGACAACACGGAATGAGCGCCCGTACAGGTATGGGCGAAACTTGGCGACTGCCCATACAAGGGCGAGGCACTCGCGCTCCGTGATGGAATAGTTGCGCTCGGCTGGAGATAGTAGTCGACATGCGTAGGCTATAACACGGTCGTGTCCGCGTTGTTGCTGCAATAGCACAGCTCCTATGCCGTGTCCACTGGTGTCCGTGTGAACCTCGGTTGGGGCTAATGGATCAAAGTGAGCCAAGATTGGTGGCGTTGTAAGCAGTGTCGTAAGTTGCGAAAACGATGACGCTTGATCATGGCCCCAGGTAAACGACGCGTCTTTCTTCAAGAGGTCTGTGAGTGGGCGTGCAATGGTCGCAAAGTCCTTAACAAAGCGTCTGAAATACGAGCACAACCCCACAAAACTGCGGACATCCTTTGTGGTCCTCGGAACGGGAAAGTTCGTGACTGCACGAATTTTCTCTGGGTCTGGACGCACGCCTTGGGCATCGACAAGGTGACCAAGCACGGAAATTTGGCGACGAGCGAAGTGGCACTTGGAGGCGTTAAGCTGGAGTCCGGCTCGGCGAAAAACGTCCAAAATAGCTGACAAACGATCGAGATGCGAGTAGAATGTGGGCGAAAAGACAATAACATCGTCAAGGTAACACAAGCAGGTGGACCATTTCAACCCTTGAAGCAATGAGTCCATCATTCTTTCAAATGTGGCTGGTGCATTGCAGAGTCCAAAGGGCATCACCTTAAACTGATAAAGACCATCAGGAGTGATGAATGCGGTCTTCTCGCGATCCATCTCGTCGACGGCTATCTGCCAGTACCCTGACCGAAGGTCAATAGTTGAAAAATAGGTGGCACCGTACAGGCAGTCGAGGGCGTCGTCGATGCGAGGTAAAGGGTAAACGTCTTTTTTGGTAATTTTGTTAAGGTGACGGTAATCGACACAAAAGCGCCATGTTCCATCTTTCTTTTTAACAAGGACGACTGGAGACGCCCAGGGGCTGCATGAAGGCTCGATAATGTTTTTCGCAAGCATTTTGCCAACTTCATGTTGTAATATTGCACGCTCCGACGCCGACACACGGTGCTCCGACGCCGACGCCGACACACGGTCGGTGAATGGGGGTTGCATGGCCAGTATTTATGCGATGGGTGACAATGGTCGTTTGGCCTAAAGAGTTGCTGGCAAAGTCGAAAATGCTACGATAGCCCTCAAGAACGTGCAAAGCGCTGAAGCTTGCTCAGACGTGAGGTCCGATGACACCATTCGCTCAATGTCGGCACCCCAAGAGCGTGATGGAGTGGAACCACTGACTGAGCTGCAGCAATCGTCAACTCTGAAGAGCTCGACATGGTCATCTTGGAGAGCAGTAATTTTGGCCAGGGAGATACCCTGTGGCAGAACTTGGGTGGTGACTGAAAAGTTGACCAGTGGAAGGAAGGTGCGGTTTCTCTTAATCGTCAGAATCATATGCGGCACAGCAACCCCATGCGTAAGCATCACTGCAGGAATCGGGGCCACCATGTAATCACCATCAGGTACTGGCGGCGTGGAGGATAAGTCTACATGTGTGACGGAGTTAGGAGGGAGACGCGTGAAATCAATGCAGCAGAGGCTGGTTTGCGCTGGGCTAGGCGGGTCGGAAAAGAGGGGTAAATCGAGATGGAGAGAGCCAGCTGAACAGTCTATGAGGGCAGAGTGCGTGGCTAGAAAATCCATACCGAGAATGAGTTCATGAGGGCAATGTTCGATAACGGCGAAAAGAACGACAGTGCTTCTCTCCCCAATAGACACTCGCGCAGAGCACATGCCAAGAATTGCGGCAGTTCCTCCATCGGCGACTCGTACAGCTCGGTTGAGGGCGGGCGTGACAACTTTTCTAAGTCGGCGGCGAAGGTTAGCACTCATAATGGACACATGCGCACCAGTATCTATCAACGCACTGACACGAACATTGTCGACAGTAACGTTCAAAAGGTTCCGGTTCGTTGTTAACGTTAATCGAGGATTTCTTACGAAGGTCGTCAACGCAGCTCCACCTCCAGAAGCTGCACGGCCTAGTTTTCCGGTCGGAGATGCTGCGAATAGGTCGGGGAGGCAGCACGGCGTTGTGGGGGCGACCGGGACTGACGACGAGCAGGGGATGGTGACCGGTCGTAGCGAGGTCTGCTGAGAGGTGCTGTAGGAGCGGAAAATGTGGTCGGCGTTGATGAAGAAAGTGATTGGGACGATTGGCGAGCAGAAGTGGTGGGATACTGAGGTGCATAATGGGACGGTGGAGCCCAGCGGCTGCGGCAGTGACGTGCGATATGACCAACGCGTCGACAGTTGAAACATATGGGCCTATCATCAAGGGTACGCCATTGGGACGGATAGCGTTGTATGCGAGGAGCAGAAGGGGGACAAAAAGAAGGTGCAGCAGAGTATACGGCAGGTACAGGATGTAGGCCGACATTCGATAGCTCTTGACGAACGACGGCTTGTATCAAAGAAATCGTGGTCGGGGAAGGCATAGGCGTCGGTAGTGGCGTGGCTACCGGTTGTGCTGCCTCGACCTCTCTACGAATGATGCGTGTGAGGTTGTCACATGGAGGGGCCTGGTGGAAGACGTCGTCACACGAAGAGGTGGCCGCTGTGTTCGGAAGGCGCACGATGTTTTGGGCTACACGGCGGGCTTTAGCTTGTTCGAGACGTCGGCATTCTTTAAGGATGTTGTCGATGCTCGAGATGTTGTTAAAAACCAGCAGGTTGAAAGCATCATCGGCTATGCCTTTCAAGACGTGGTTAACCTTTTCGTCTTCGGACATGGACTGGTCGGCCTTGGAACAAAGGGCCAAAACGTCAAGAATGTAGGAGACGTACGATTCGGTAGAAGACTGGGCCCGTGTGGCAAGAGTCTTCTTCGCAGCGAGCTGACGACCAGATGAATCGCCAAACAGGTCACGTATCTTTTCTTTGAAGAGATCCCAGCTCGTTATGTCGGCTTCGTGGCTTTCAAACCATGTTCGGGGAGTGCCGTCCAGGTAGAAAAGCACGTTGGCGAGCATGAGCGTGGGATCCCAGCGGTGAGTTGCACTGACGCGCTCGTACCGCTTCAGCCAAGTGTCGAGGTCGATCGTACCATCACCGGAGAAAGTGCCGAGATCCCGGAGGTGCGGGAGTGTGACGTAGGTGGTGGCTTGGACTGACGAGGGCGGCGTAGAGGAAGTACCAGCAGTCGAAGCAGTCGAAAGCTCACCGATGGTGCGACCGCTGCGCGTCTCCATCGAGGTACAGGGGTCGTCCACCTCCACCAATAATGTTACGAGTAACTTCTTTAATGATCTATTTACAGCGCACAGAACTCGACGAGTAAGATGGCGCCAGACCAGCATCCAACGGAAAAACCCACTTCGTCCTCCTCTTTCTTGCAGCCGTGTTTAGCCGCATTTTCGTATCAATATTAACCATAAATATATTACTTAGCGATAATATTAATAATATGAGAATAATATTACTAAAAAGCTTTGAGGTTTAACATCCCAATAAAACCAACATAAGAATATGAAACACGCTTGGTGGAGGGCTACGGAAATTTCTACCCTTTGTTGGTTCTCTGGCATGCATCTAAATTTAGGCCCAAGGGCCTCCCGCATTTTCGCCTTCATTGAAAATGCGCCTGCCACCGCAGCGATTCGATACCATGATCTTCGTGCCCACCGTCTAGTTCCTTAACCACTAGATCATCGTTGCGGTTGATTACATGAAATAATAATGAAAAACAACAACACGTATCTATATAAGAAGTACTGGTTGAAACTAAGGCTGTTAGAGGATATATATCTTTGTTGGTTCGTAAGCCCATTTAGATTGAGGGACAATTAGGATCATCAATTCATTGATTTATTGATATGCGGGGTTTAATGTCCCAAAACCATTATATGATTACGAGAGACGCCATAGGGAGGGCTCCGGAAATTTCGACTACCTGAGGTTCTATAACGTGCATTCAAATCTGAGCACACGGGCCTACAACATTTCCACCCCCATCGGAAATGCAACCGCTGCAGCCGGGATTCAATCACGCGACATGCGGGTCGGCAGCCGAGTACGTTAGCCACTAGACCACCGCGGCCGGGTTCTTAAGAATAATCGATTAATAATATTGCAAAATGTGCCTTGCAAGCGCAAGCTGTTTTTTTTTCTCCTGAACAGCTGAGATGGTTGAGGCGTTTTACAGAATCAGGTGCTCCATACTACACGGACTCTGCTATGAGCTACAGCAGCTCGATGGCGCGCGGTCAGAAATTTCGGACACGGTACATAGGGAAGCGAAGTTCAGGTCATGTTCAAAGTAAGAATTGAGTGACTTATGGAAACTTCTAGTCTACATGGTGATAGCTACATGCATTCTTCCTGACGGACACAAAAGAAATTTTATAACCAGTGTACTCAAGCAATAGCGGCTTTTATAAAACTAAATACGTAGAAATTGCGTCATAATTCAAAGTCTAGACGAAATTCTACGCAGACTGAAGTGATGCACTCTACTCTAATGAACAACTGTACTACAGAACATTCCTAAATGTGTGTAGGAGGTGGAGGAAAGAACTTTATTCAGAGTCCGGCGAGTAGGTGGGGTGGGTGAATAGCCCCGCTTAGGTTACGGCCAGAAGTCCTTGAATTCTAGCGGCTTCCTTGGCCCGCTGAACGGCCCACACGTGTGTAGTGAAATTTATTTTCCGACATCAATACAATTTGAACAGAACATATATGTGTGTATATAAAAAAGTCTCTAGAAATTTAGAGTACTCTGCACTGTAGTATGGGAGCATAAAGCCGACCCAGTGCGTAGTATTAAGTCCATCACATTCGGATATTTAGAAGGTCTGTATAGAGAAAGCGTTCAACAATTCAGAGTACTCGATACTCTACCTTGAGAGAGCTGAAAGTGGTCCCTTCAGCCTCACACACGTGGGTTTAGAAAAAGTATTTACCAATTCAGGGTACTTGTTTCTCTAATATATAGAACAAGTGTTTAACTATTTCGAGTACTTCGTACTCAACTGTGGAAGAGCACTGAGCCGTCCCACTAAAACAATGAAAACTGGTCTTCAACGGGGACACAAGGCGGGGGGGGGGGGTTGGGAAAAGATAGGAACAATTTACAGTACAGAGTACTCCGCTATGGGAGAGCTTGGAGCTGTCCCGCGGGCATCATGTAGACGAGCATTCATTCATAGTTAATGAAACTCAGGTGGAATGACTAGAGGGGAAGCTTACCATGTTACGTTCAGCTTACTTGATGAGCCAGTTGCCTTCTTGTGAGACAGACGCCTATGAGTGGTGCTGGTTTTTACTTCAACACTCGAAAATCTCGGCGAACTTCAGCATGGATTTTGACAGCTGGCTCTGTCAAGTTGTTTGCTTTTGTTCAAATAGTATAATTTTTAATTCCAGTATGCGCAGTGATTACATTGATTGATTGATTTATTTGTGGGGTTTAACGTCCCAAAACCACGATATGATTATGAGAGACGCCGTAGTGGAGGGCTCCGGAAATTTTGACCGCCTGGGGTTCTTTAACGTGCACCCAAATCTGAGCACACGGGCCTACAACATTTCCGCCTCCATCGGAAATGCAGCCGCCGCAGCCGGGATTCGAACCCGCGCCCTGCGGGTCAGCAGCCGAGTACCTTAGCCACTAGACCACCGCGGCGGGGCGAGTGATTACATTGGCAGTGATGCTCATTGACCACTGATAAGCGATTGCAGTAGATGTAAGGAGCTAAACTTGCGTGCGATGAAAACGGCGGCATCACACTCCAGTTCTGTAACTGTGTAATGGCACTCTGACTTGCTCAGTGACCGGCTAGCATAGAAGACGTGTTCAGCATTGTCATGGCGTTGAACGATCAACGCTCCGAGACCAACTCCACTAGCATCGGTGAGCATTCCGTGGGAGCAGAGGGATTGAAGTAGCCCGAAAGTGAGGACGAACTCCAGTTTCCTCACAATTCAGCGTCCAGTGGAAATGCCTACCTTTTTGCAGCAAGTCAGTCTGCGGATGGGCTGTTTCAGCAAAATTAGGCACGAAGCAGAGTGTGCATATGCCCAGAAAGCTTCGCAGCTCCCTGAAAAACTGCGGCTTTTTGAACAAGCTGACGGCGTCAACTTTCTAACAGTCTGGCTTAACGCCAGGTTTCTCCCCAGAGTGTCCCAAAACCAATGTTTACCATTACCCTAAACGACATTTTAGGCGCGAAACAGGGAAGTTTATTGAAAATGGTAACAACATTTCAGGTGAGTACAACTGTATAGTGTAACAGAAGCACTTCAGTGGCGTGTACAAACAAGAGAACATACACAGGATGTAACACACAGCACTTCAATATTCTCACGGATCACGACTCACTCGAGAAAACAAACAGAAAAGAAACACAAAAAGCAGTAAATTACAACAGATTCACATTTTACGTGCGACGAGAAGCAATTTTTTCCCCGAGTCAAAGCGGCAGTAAAGAAAGTTCAATATTCCCATTCCGAACTCCAAAAAAACCGCGTATGCCACCTTCAGATAAAGGCTTCTTCACCCTGAGTTTCAATCTGCTCGGCAAGGTACCGAACCATGATCATTCTAATCTTCTTTAACGCTGGGTATGCAGCTTGTTGGGGTCGTCGCCGTGCTTCGGCTATACAGCGACGACGTCACAAGACGAACATTGTGACGTACAGTACGAGTTGTTCAAATAAGCCCCTCCTGCGCTGTTGGCTCGAAGGAATTGACACTCCGAATTAACGACGCACGACGTGCCACACGCCTTTGGCCGCTACGCATTCAAACATCCTGTGGCGGGTCGTTTCTCTTTTCTCGCATTTGGGGCAGTGGTCATCGGGAACGACGCCCCCTTTGACAGTCTCTGACGAGTGGGCAACGCGTCTCATCGCGGCAGCCAATCAAATTCTCTCACTATTTTTGGTAACTGGTTGTTCCGCCATTTCTTCCACTTGCTGGGCCTCTATCGCTGTTTTTCTCATCAGTAATGGAGCGACTGATTGATATTTCGCTAATGCGTGCGGGTGCGAGCTTTGCAAAGTATTCTTCGGCAGCGTCGCCGTCAACCGAACACTTGAGGCCCTCTGCTGCTTTATAAAAGGCATGTGGCGAAGCTCCTTATAGCGGCACCCGTTCTTCCCTCGTAGTCGTAGTAGTAGTCGTAGTGTGTAACCAGTATTACATTTTGACCTCCAAGGTGGTTCCGGTGAGAGATTTCTTCTGTGCGTTGTTGAACAATAAGAAATCTGCAGCGTGCACGTTAACTAAAAGCCGAATTCTTCTGTCTCTGATGCCCCCTTAGCAGCCATTGGCATCTACATTGAGCACGATCTGAGAAGAAAAGGTTGCTACGTTATGCTCGCTGGGCCTAAGCTCCTTGGTTTTATAAAGGTTTAGCGAGCGTTGGGCCCCAGTGCCATGAATACAGTGAACTAGTATATACCATAAACTCGAGGTGGTTAAACGTGAGGAGTAGACACGAAGCGCAAGCCGTAAGAAAGTGTGCGTGTGCCATCTCTCGTTTAGTCCTTCAAATTTCCGTTGCGTGGCGGTGCGTCTATATGGAGAATTAGGGCACTGTAGGCACTGTATAGTAGTGCACTGTGCAATTACAATAGGTATGATGTTGTTAGAGAAGTATGGAAAGGGGTCATGGTTCCTGGTCTGCGTTCGGCAATGCTGTCTTGTGCACGAGATTAGAAGTTCAAGAAAGATTAGAAATTAAGCAACGCGAAATAGGTAGGCTTGCCTTAGGAGCTCACGGGAATACACCAAATCAGGGAGTACAAGGTGATATGGGATGGATATCTATTGAGGTCAGGGAAGCTAGCCGCTAGATAAAATTTGAGAAACGATTGAGAGAAATGGGGAGAAGCGTTGGGCTAGGAAGGTATTCAGCTACTTGTACATGAAGAATGTCGATACAAAATGGAGGAAGCGAACCATAAAATTGACTGGTAAATGCTTAGAAAACAGCAGGGGCCATAACAAAAAATAATTATTGGTTAAAAAGAAGGTGAATAAAGCTGAGACCAATATGTGGAGAATTGCCATGATTAAGAAGTCCACACTAGCGATCTATCGAAATTTTAAGCCGGAAATTGCCAAGGAAAGGATCAATGATAATACTCGGGGTAGTTCTCTACTGTTTGAGGCAAGAACGGGAGTATTGCGAACCAAGACATATCGGGCCAAATACGAAGGGATAGACATGGTAGGCAGTGCGTGTGGAGAGGAAGAAGAAACTGCCGAACACTTGATAAAGTTCTGTAAAAGGCTTCACCCTATAGTTCAAGATGACGGCGCAGAGTTTTTCAAAGCGGTGGGGTTTAGGAATTGGGAGGGCAAAAGAGACTTGAAGCAGGTGGAAATAACTACAAAGCGGTTATCTGATTGGTGGCCTAATCATGGCACGGGTGAAAATTAAACCCTTCACTGCGAAGTACGAACCCTCAACCTCTGTATATAAAGGAAAAAAATAAATCTAGTTTTTGGTTCATTAAGTATTACGGCTTTGTGGCGCTAGCCACCACCCTATCTAAAGGGTACAGCCATATCCATCCATTCATCCATTGAATATATTGATACGTGGAAAATAACAGTAGTCAGTCTACAGCCTCAACGCAGCTCACCGACAACCTCCACTTCTTCACTATCAGTCTGAAGTACTTTTCTTGGGTATGTCCCACTATGCCCTGTTTCAGTCAGGCGAAATCACTTAACTCGACCCCCGGCGCAAAAGCACCGACCCGACGAGTTTACGGGGCCACAGCAGGAGCAGTGTGGTAACGCTTGAGCCTTGATACGTGGACGATGTCCCTTGACAGCAGAGCAGAAGAGGTTAATAGGTTATCAGAAACAATTTCGTATGTAGTGTCGGTCACTCGTCTAAGCACGCGGTATGGGCCCGTGAAACCAAAGAGACGTTTTTCGGAAAATCCTGCATGTCGCGTAGGTTACCAAAGAAAGACGAGGGAACCTGTTGGAAAGTGTTCGTCGCGATGCCGCACGTCGTAACGATGCTTCTGCCAGTCTTGGGACGCCAATAATCTGCTGCGGGTAAGCTGACGAGCATGGTGAGCTCGGGTAATAGCGTCGCGTGCATATTCAGAAGTAGACTGCGTAGCGGCTGGCAGGAAGGTATCCAACGGCAATGTTGGTTCGCGTCCAAACAGAAGGTAAAATGGCGAGTACCCAGCAGTGTCATGCCGGGAGGAATTGTATTCGAACATCACGTAGGGTAGTGCAACGTCCCAATCACGATGGTCGGCCGAGACGTATTTCGATAGCATGTCTGTCAGGGTGTGGTTTAAACGTTCTGTAGGCCCATTTGTCTGATGAAAGTACGATATCATCAGCTTATGTTGGGTAGAGCAGGAACGCAGGATATCGTCAACCACTTTCGAAAGGAACGTACGACCTCGGTCTGTCAGCAGTTTACGAGGGGCTCCATGCACTAAAACGAAATCACATAGTAGAAAATCAGCGACGTCTGTAGCGCAGCTTGTTGACATGGCTCGAGTAACTGCGTAACTGGTCGCGTAATCCGTAGCCACTGCAACCCACTTGTTTCCGGAGGCGAATGTTGGGAAGGGACCGAGAAGCTCCAAACCAACACGGAAAAATGGCTCTGATGGGATGTCGATGGGCTGAAAATATCCGGAAATGAGTCCCGACGGATTTTGCGACGCTGGCAAATTTCAGAAGCATTGACATAACGACGTACAGAGAGTGAAAGGCCAGGCCAGTAGAAGCGGCGGCGCGCACGGTCATATGTGCGAGAGACACCAAGGTGACCCGCGGTTGGCGCGTCATAGAGCTCGCGTAGGACTGTGGAGCGCAGGTGCTTTGGTATGGCAAGAAGTAGGTCGTGACCATTGGGCGATAAATTACGCCAATATAAGGTGTGGTCTTTTAAGTTAAACATGCGAACAGAAGCGTCTTGCGGTGAAGATTCGAGCTGGGGTATTGGGTGGCTGATATCCGGATCGCGACGCTGCTCGTCCCCGAGATGAAGCAGCTGGGAGATGGAAAGGACGCAACCCACATAATCAGTGCTCGTAGGATCGCAGTCGGCCACAGAGTAGCGTGACAGAAAATCCACATCTTTGCGCAGTTTTTCTGATTTATACACTACGGTGTAAAAATACTCCTGCAGGCGGAGTGCCCAGCGGGCGAGACGACCTGTGGGATCTGTGAGAGAGGCGAGCCAGCAAAGATCGTGGAGCAAAAAGCGTGGTTATCGGTGAGAACTATAAATGGTCGGCCGTATAAGTAAGGGCGAAATTTCGGGACTGCCCACACCAGCACTAGGCATTCGCGCTCTGTGATGGAATAATTACGCTTCGAGGGGGACAGCAGCCTGCTGGCATAAGTTATCACGCGATGCTGCCCACGTTGTCGCTGAGCCAACACAGCGCCTATTCCGTAACCGCTGGCATCGGTGCGGACTTCGGTTAGTGCCGTAGGGTCGAAGTGAGCCGGCACAGGAGAAGAAGTGAGCAAAGTGGTCAGGTCGGAGAATGCTGCTGCTTGCGAGGGACAACAGGTAAACGTCTCATCTGGTTTGAGTAAATCTGTTAGGGGCCGAGCGATTTCCGCGAAGTTCTTGATGAACCGCCGAAAATAGGAGCAGAGCCCCACAAAGCTGTGGACATCTTTGGCAGATTTTGGCACAGGAAAGTCCTTCACAGCTCGAACTTTTCTGGGTCAGGCTGTACGCCGTAAGCGTCAACAATATGTCCAAGTATTGTAATGCAACAGCGACCAAACCGGCACGTGGATGAATTCAGCTGGAGGCCGGCGAGACGGAATACATAAAGAATTTTCGACAGTCTCTCAAGGTGCGCTTCAAAAGTGGGAGCAAACACGATCACGTCATTCAGATAGCAAAGACACGTAGACCACTTGAATCCATGGAGCAGGGAGTCTATCAATCGTTCAAAGGTGCCGGGGGCAATACACAGCACGAAAGGCATGACTTTGAATTGGTAGAGGCCATCGGGTGTTACAAAAGCCGTCTTCTCTCGGTCCATGGGGTCCACGGCAATCTGCCAATAACCAGAACGAAGATCGATGGAAGAAAATTAGGCGGCATCAAGGAGGCAATCAAGGGCGTCGTAAATGCGGGGCAGAGGGTATGCGTCTTTCTTGGTGATGTTGTTAAGGTGGTGATAGTCCACACAAAATCGCCATGATCCGTCCTTCTTTTGAACTAATACCACCGGGGATGCCCAGGGTCTGGAGGATGGCTCAATAATGTCCTTCCCTAGCATCTTGTTCACCTCCTTTGGAATTATGCTGTGCTCAAAAGCAGACACTCTGTAGGGACGGCGGTGAACAGGGTTGGCATCACCTGTGTGTATGCGATGCTGGACAAAGGACGCCTGCTCTAGAGGTCGGTCGCCAAAATCGAAAATATCCTGGTAGGCCTCAAGAAGATGTTGTAGGGCTTCAACTTGCGGATGCGGAAGATCAGTGGTGATCATGTGTACAATTTGACGGCTGCCCAAATGTGTTGCGAGTGATGTGCGCTGCGGTGAAACAAGGGTGTGTAAGGCAAGCACTTCAATTTGTGAATCGAGCAACGGACACAGGTCGGCCACGGAAATGCCTTGTGGAAGCACATGATTAATGTAGCCGAAATTTACAAGTGGTAGACAAGTTTTGTTATCTATGATGCTGAGCACCGTATAGGGCACTGCAACATTGTGCGCAAGGAGTACGTCGGTGAGAGGCGTTGCGTAATAATCACCGTCGGGCACAGCTGGTGAGCACAAAAAATCGACGTACGTCACACTTTTAGAGTGCAGGTGAACAAAGTCGCTGCATTGTAATTGGCATGTAGGTTGGTTTGGGGCGTCACTGATTGGTGGCAGTTCTAGGCGGAGCACACCAGTGGAGCAATCAATCAGAGAAGAATTGGCGGCAAGAAAATCGAGGCCTAGTATGAGGTCGCGGGGACATGTTGCAAGCACGGTAAAAAGAACGACCACTTGATGACCGGCTACGGTAAGTTGAGCTGTGCACATACCGACGACAGGGACTGTTGCGCCATCTGCAACTTGGACGACACTGGTCAAGGGGGGCGTGAGGACCTTCTTCATGCGACGACGAAAACGCGAACTCATAATACAGACATGAGGGCCCGTATCTATCAAAGCTTCATCAGGTGTGCCATCAACATATACTTCTAGGGTGTTCCGGTTCAAACATAAGGGCAACAGAGGATTCTTAGGTAAGGTCGACAGGGCAGCTTCACCTCCAGAAGCCGCGCAGCCTAGTTTTTTGGAGACATGCGGCGGTTAAACGATGGCGAGGGAGAGCGGTGACGCGTATTTGAACGAGAAGGTCGGCTTTGAGGCGGTGGCGACGACGGGACAGGGTGGCCGTTGTCCTCAGGGGCAGTAAATGCTGCAGACTCAGTACGGGTGGGGTAACGGTGGACGAAATCAGTTACTGTAAGCGGGGTACGAGCGAGAAGACATAGATGGCCATTGGCTGCGGCAGTAACGAGCGATGTGTCCGGCGCGACCACAGGGGAAGCATGTTGGCTCATCATCGGCTGTTCGCCATTTAGACGGGTTCCTGGTTTGAATACAGTACGGACGGCGATGTCTCATTTCCACAGAAGCAATCAAGGGACCAGTATTATCCAGGGTAGGTGCAGTGTACAGGATACCAAGGTCAGCGAATTCCTGGCGGACAACAGCCTGGATCAAGGCGACAGCTGGCGTTGAGGCGTCGGGCAACGTCCGTTTGTTGGAAGCCGGGTAAGCGACCTCAAGTTCACGTCGGCAATGCGCGTCACGTCTTCGGTCGTAGACGGATGACAAGGAGTGGCTTCGCAAGACGACGTTGGCGCGGTGTTGGGTAGGTACTGGAACTTCTGCAAAATGCGTCGACTCTTTGCCTGCTTGAGGCGGCGGCACTCTTTGTTCACGGTGTCGATGGTCGTTACGTTGGTAAGTACAAGCAGGCTGAACGCATCTTTGGCGTTTCCTTTTAAAACTTGCAAATTCTTGTCGGCTTCAGTCATGTTGGGATCGGCCCTTTGACACAACGCTTAGACGTCTTGAATATCAGTCAAGTAAGGCTCAGTGGACGTCTGTGTACGTATGGCCAATTGCTTTCGGGCATCAAGCTGTTGACAAAACGGGTTGCCAAAGGGGTCGTGGAGCCGTTATTTAAACATTTGCCAGCTTGTGATTTCGTGCTCATGGGTTTCAAACCAGATGCGAGGGGTCTTGTCAAGATAGACAATGACATTCGCAAGCATAACTGTTGGGTCCCAGCCATATTGCTTGCTGACGCGCTCGTACATACTAAGCCACTTGTCCCCATGCACGTTTTCCTCTCCAGTAAAAGTACCGGGATCACGGGGTTGCGTTAGGGCGACGTACTGGGGTGCTGTTATTGCTGAGGTATGTGGCGAAGCCGTATCCTCACCCGGAGTCATGGTAGCAGACTTAAGAAGGCGTCCGCTGCGTAGCTCCGTTGTCAGAAGAGTACCCAGCACCTCCACCAAAATGTTACGTAGAAAATAACAGTAGTCAGTCTACAGCCTAAACGCAGCTCACCGACAACGTCTATTTCTTCACTCTCAGTCTGAGGCGCCTTTCTTGGGTACGTCCCACTGTGCCCTGTTTCAGTCAGCCAAAATCATGTAACAATATGATGAAAATATGCGAGATGGTGGTACTTGGAGTGTTGAATAGATGGACGAGTGGACGCACAGACAGATGCATGAATGGGCGCATGAACCGACGCAGGGGCGGATGCATGGATGAACGCAGGGAAGGACGCAAGAACAGACGCACGCACGGACGGGCGGATGGACGCATGGACGGTCACACAGGCGGACGCATGGACAGACGTAAGCTAAAACGAATGGACGGTTGGATGCTTCGTTCCACTCTCCATCAATCACTCCGTGGATATGCTGCCATTTTTTATTTAGTTCAATGCCAAAGTGGTTTTCTTCAAACAGGTGAGAATAAGGTCTAGGCGATGATTATGTCTCTCAAAAATTTGTTCAAATATAACCACATCGTCCAAATATCATGAACAGATATCCTTTTTGAGAGCTCGCAGTCTGTACATCCTTCATATATTGCGGGGAATCACCTAGTCCGATCGACCTAATGTCAAATTCAAAAAATTTGTCTGGCACAACAAAGGCTGTTTTTTATTTATCAATCGGATCCATACAAATCTCCCCTTTCCCGAATCCCAATTTTACAGAAGGAAAGTCAGAGCATATCCCCGAAGTGATTGATGACGAGTGGGGCGAAGAAGACGGACGACCGGACGGAAAAGTGGATGGACTCACGAATGGGCGGATGAACACGCGGACGGACAGGATGCCTGCACGGATGGACGGACGTACGAACGGATGCATCAACAGACGAATGGACAGATGCATAGAAGCACCGAAGGACTGATTCACAAACGCACGCACGGACCGACAAATTTATGGATGGATGCACGGATGGATGCAGAGACGAACGGGTGACAGACGGGCCCATAGACGGACGTCCGAACGAACGCTTCGCCCCACTCAGCATCATTCCTTCCATGAATATGCTAGGGCACCATTCTTATTACCATGCAATGCATTGCGACAGTTTGATTACGACTACGACGACTACGATTGATACGTGTGGTGTTTAACGTCCCAAAACCACCATATGATATTGAGAGACACCGTAGTGGACGGCTCCAGAAATTTCGACCACCTGAAGCACTACGGGTGGTTACGATGGACGCAACGAATACCCCAACGCCATCTAGAAATCTAGAAATCAGTTCTAGTACTAAAGTACCCCAGACCCATCTAGTGAACACTTCGAGAGGTAGAGGTGGCTGCGATGACGGACGCGAAATCAACCCACACCCTATGGAGGTTCGCACCTAAAAAAGGACTATGAAGGCAGGTAGTCGATGACGTCTTTCATGCGGGGGAGCACCCTTCTTTATGGAATGAAGACGCGGATAATCAACACAACACCTCCAGGACCAGTTTATTTTCCTTATCATGATAACAAAAGGAGCTCTAGCACTTGGCGATTCTTGAATAACACCGGTGGACAGCATCTCCTTGTGTGAAATAATCTTGCGCTTCAACGCCGAAACGCGATAGTGCTTTTGTCGGACAGAACGCGCCGAGCCAATGTTGTGGATTTTGTGACGAGTGCGCAAGTTCAGTACCTCAGCTCTAGGTACCTTCTGCGCTAATTTGTATACACACAGCCTGCAGCGCGAGTAGTTCAACGAGGGCTCTGCGGTTCTGCGACTGCTAACCATCTTCAACAATTTCGATTCCATGCAGAAAATTTCATCAGGATCCGCCTTTACAGAATCGCTTAAGAATCGAATCCAGATATTTCTTTTCTTATCAATTCGTGCAACGCGCATACTAACCGGCAGTACAGTTGACAAGGGTGAGCTGTTAATCACCCATAAATAATTTTTTCCTGGGTGACCAAGCTGTTTTTCTTGACACAATGTTTGGGCAACGGGTAATTCGCAATGTCACGTGAACTCCGAGTGGAGTGTTTTCCAAACAGGAACCTATATGATGGCCATGGACAGGAAGAAGGGCACTCTAGCTAAAATGAGGTTGCCTTTGGCACAATTCAAGGGGTATCGTAGGCTAAATGGTGTATGTCAGTTCTAACCTAATATGTTAGAAGCGGCTGCAAGTATTCTGATATATCTTTGCCCACAAAAATGCCATTGGGCATCAAGTGACACCCTTTTGAATGCGAAGCATTTGTTAGCGAACTTCAGCGACTTCGAGCCTATCTATCTATCTATCTATCTATCTATCTATCTATCTATCTATCTATCTATCTATCTATCTATCTATCTATCTGTCTGTCTATCTATCTATCTATCTATCAGTCTATCTATCTATCTATGTATCTATCTATCTATCTGTCTGTCTGTCTGTCTGTCAGTCTGTCTTTTTTTCTGCTTATCCGTCTTTTTCTCTGTCTATCCGTCTTTTCTCTGTCTATCTGTCTGTCTTTTTTCTGTCTATCTGTCTGACTTTTTTCTGTCTTTTTGTCTTTCTTTCTGTCAATCTTTCTGTCTGTATGGCTGTCTTACTTTCTGTCTATCTGTCTTTCTGTCTATCATTCTTTCTGTCTGTCTGGCTATCTTTCTGTCTATCTGTCTTTCTTTCTTTCTGTCTATCCGCTTACGTTTGTGTGCTCTCGTGGTGATGCCCTTAACTTGGCGTGAATTAAAATTAGCATGAGGGGGTAAGATGGTTGGGTGAATATGGCGCGCTGGTAAAAATGGTCAAAACAAGAATAATGTCAAAATCCTATTGCGTACGTTGTACGCGATAGGATTTTTCATTCCTGCAAGCTATTAGAGCATATTATATACAAACATATTATTGCATTTCTCGAATCAAACAATTTGTTGTCTAGCTTCCAACATGTATTCAGACGAAGTTATAGTACTGTTACGCAGCTAACCGAATTCGTGCACGACATTTCTAGCAATATGAGACATTTGTAATCAGGTTGACGCACTATTCATCGACTTTTCGAAAGCGTTCAACACTGTACTTCACTCTAAATTACTATGCAAATTAAATGCCATATTAAACAACCCGCAACTAGTTACCTGAATTTCTAATTTTCTTTCTCCGCGCTCACAATACATTTGTTATAACTCAACTGACTCCGACATTGTTAGTGTTAATTCAGGCGTTCCACAAGGTTCTGTACTTGGCCCGTTACTGTTTCTACTGTACATAAACGATTTGCCTAATAACGTCACCTGTAATATTCGTCTGTACGCGGATGATTGTGTTTTGTATGAACCCATCGACTCTCCTGAAGCCCATTATCATCTAAATGACTCATTTACTAAATTTTGTGAATGGTGTGCAACCTGGCAAATGAGTATAAATTTTAACAAATCTGTACCTATGTCTTTCACGAATAGTAAGTCCCCTTTCTGCTTCACGTACTCGTTTAACGGATCCACCTTAAAAAAAGTAACAGAATACAAATATCATGGTGTTGTTCTTTCTAGCAATTTATCTTGGTCCCAGCATATTAACTTTATCTGCACAAAATCTTTAAAAAAGTTAGGTTATTTAAGACGAACACTGTCCCAATCCCCCAAAAGCACTAAATTACTAATCTATAAAACACTGATTCGTCCTATACTTGACTACGCATGCCCCGTATGGAATCCACACAAGCATGAAGAAATCGATAGAATTGAGGCCATTCAAAAAAAAGCTATCAGATTTATTTGTAACCGCTATGATCGCTACTTTTCACCTTCCCTTGCCCTGTCTTCTCTTGAACTAACCACATTACGCATACGCCGTCTAAAGGATTCTATGAAACTGCTTTACTGTTTTATTAACTCGGTCTATCGCATGTCCCACAATACCTAAACTCATTTGCCTCGCCGTCCACAACTATAAGTAATCACCACCTTAATATCAAGTCTTACCATTGTCGTACTAACACATTCAAATTTAGTTTTTTTCCTTTCACTGCCGAAATGTGGAATCAACTGTCCGGTGATATTCGCTCCCTTCCGCTGGAAAATTTTTTACTTGCCCCTTGCTGATTTGCGTTAAGTGTTCTTTTGTTTTATTGCTCTGTTGATCTGTTTGTTTGTTATTTGCTCACTCCTGCCATAGCCCCAAATTGGGGGCTGCAGTATGTATAAATAAATAAACACTTCCCGCCAGACAGTGGCACATACCCATGGGCGGGTAGGGGCCGCAGGTATTCGGGTATGTTCCACAACTCATTGACACTTGTTATTTGTCCTGGAATGACGAGAACGCACATGGTCAATTTTAACGCGCGAAAGTTAAGCAATACTCGAAATAGGTAGCGTCGAGCCAACGAAAGGCATTGAATAAATGTCAGTGTCAGGAAAAACCTGACATAGGAAGCACTGACCCCCCGACAAATGCAAATAATAAGTTTCAGGGTCCCAGCAGCAATCAAAGCCAGGCATTCTGCCTGGCAGTCAAGCATTCTACCACTGCGCTACGCCAGGTCTCGGAACAACTTTTTAAATAGACAATAATCTTCGTGAAACGTCAATAGTGGTTGCAGTGCAGCCTACCCAATTTCGTAAACATTGGATGTGTACTGCTTTGATACAGCTGTTACGTCGGGTTGAGGTCAGTTATGGTTAGATGCCATGCGCTGAAGTTGATTTATGTAGCAGTGTCCAGGCACGCTATCTTAGAGAGTATCAGCGCTTCACATCACTTTCTGGTGTTGCGAATACACATGTTCTTGTTGACATCGTTGCGCAAGTGCAAACAACTGGATATATAAACATCTGCAACTCTTTAACACATGTCTTTGCGTGCAACATTTGTACATATATTTACCGTCATTTCATAATCAATGCAAAAAACAGCAATATGGTCACTTTCCATCCGCATGCTTCGCATAACGTCGATTCTCAGCTACGTGGGATCAGTCATTTTTTTAAGTAAGTTTCTTTATTCCATGTACCTTATTTTTCTGCTACCACCAAAAGAAACGTAGTGATATTCGGACATGGTATTCTAGAGACACGTACGTTAGCCCTTAACACGAAAAAGTATTACATTGTTTATGACGTTCTCGAAAAAAATACTGAATGCACAAAGCCACAAAGGGTGCGTATTGCTATGTAATATTTTACAGCATCAGTTTTTTTATGAAGCCATCAATATTTTTAGTTGAGATTGTTTGCAACAAAAGGAAGAAAAGGAGGCGAGCGGCTGTTGTATCCGTAGTTGTTACCGGAGGCATAAGGTAGCTTGGCATAATAAGACGTAGGTGGGAGAGGCCTGGCTGCGGACCTCTGTTGAAATAACTCCCCTTGTCGAAAATTGCAGCATTATTGCTTGCGGATGGTTTATCGCACTGTGGGTCTCGAGCGTTCGAGGGTGCAGAATTGTGGTGACCAATTTCGTCGTGTAAAATTGGATGAATGGTTGCGGAAAAGTGAGACTTTGCAAACTTCTACAGTCTCTACCGTCGTGGCACTCCCCGGTGTGTTGACTTCGAAGTGATACAGGAGGTCTTCAGGGCCTCATAGGTTCGATAGTGCCTTATACATCGCTCATACATTGAAAACTTTCCTTGCCGATACAGAAATAGTAAACGTTTTTCGCAATTCCTTGGAAAATGGAGCCCGCCTTGTCCTCGTCCACAATGTTGGCATCGACAGACTTTTATAAATTTAGTACCTTTCCACTGCGCTTACTGCAAGTCTCCCCACCGGCTTGGGCTTCTTGCGACGACATTGCTTGCTTGCTTGTTCCTTTTGTCGTTCTCACCCACTAAGGGGTATTGGCCAAGAAGCCGGTGGTTAGTGCAAGTCAATACCTTTATGTTTTCTAGACTAGGGGATTGTGATTACTGTGTTTTGGCTGTGAAATTACTTTGGCGCAATGTAAAAAAAGAAAAAAAGGGGCGGGGAGGAGAGAAATAATAGAATTAGTTGAATATCTGAAGCGTAATTGTTATAGCGACAACATTTACTCTGCGCATTTCTTCGTCATCGCGGGGTCGCCCCGGCGTTTTTGGATCTTCTCCATTCATATGTTCCAGGTTGTCACTCTGATTTTTAACCATACTAACGCTGTCAAGTTAAAAAATGGACCAACGTCAGCTAACCAGCCAGCGGAATTTCGGTTATTGGTTCGGTTCACCCGTAGGTATTGGCCACGAATTCCTTAACTTCATCGTCACGTTTCCCTGTCAAGGTGCGTGGCTGTCTCAATCATTCTCCACACTGTAAATAAAAGCGTTCTATTGTCACAAAACGTTGAAATAGGAATAGGTCAGGCAATAAGAACAATTGAACCAACTGGGTGCTGCGATATCGTTACTGCCGACTACTCGGGTACACTCATATCGAACTTGTTTCCAATTGCCTAATTTGGCAGCCTAGCTACGGCGTGGCAATCGTTGGCGAATTTCAAAAGACGGTATACAATGTTCAACAGAAAATAGGGATTACAGAAAAAAATATCTATAGTATATGTCATATGTATTGCAGAATCACAACCTAATGCAACTTTTTCAATAGAGTGGTTCTCATGTAGTGGAACTAAAGGTCATTATTATTCCAGCTTGAAACACCGTGTCACTGCATGAAAAAATAAAACACATTGTGAGTGACTGCTTAGCTGAAGCTGTGGAAAAATGCCTATTCGGATCATCATACTTGGGAATTTTTTTTACCATTTGAGACCTAGCGCGGACTTTACTATCCTTAAGTAAACTATTTATTTCAAGCACATACTAGGTTTGAGATTGATGAGGCAAAATAAATGAAAATGGCATAACAAACACGTGGTTATTTCCTGCATGTGGCGCAGGAGTTCCGTTTCGTTCGCTGCTTGTCAGACTGGAATACTGGCTTCTGTAAACTCTCTTTGTGAAACACTGATGAAATTGCAAAGTTTCTGTTCTGTGTGTGCTGACGAGTGGCAGAATACTGATTGTTGGCCTAGTTGGAACTTGCTTACTGACATGATCTGGCCGCAACTAATACACAAACACAAAGTGTGTGTATTACTTGCGAAACACTCACAAGAGTGTTTCTTTACTTTGTGTGTGTAATATTTGCGGCCAAATCAAGGGAGTTGCAGAATACACGACATTTCCATCTTGCTTCGGAAATTCATAGGATGTCGATCATTACCCTCTTTAGGGGCGAAGCTTCTTATAGCGGCACCCGTTCGTCCCTCGTAGGCGTTGTAGTAGTGTGTAAAAGTATAACATTTCTACCTCCAAGGTGCTGCCGGTGAGAAAGTACTGCTGTGCGTTGTTGAAAAATAAAAGATAGTGTTTATTTATTTATTGCGAATACTGCAGGCCAGTTTGTGGCCCAAGCAGGAGGGCCAATTGGCAATACACATAAGACTGTTACACATGCATACAAAGAATAAAAAAAATAACAATAAAAAGGAGCACAAGACAGATTGGTCAAGGCATAGCACACCATACAATGCATATACTTAGCCACAGATGCTTTCCTGGAGCGCTTGGGAAAAATTTTTAGCTTGTATCACTGCTTCCGGGAGCGCATTCCATTCGGAAATTGTACGTGGGAAGAAGCTGTGCTTAAACTGATTAGTTTTGGCGAAGACAGGCTGAAAGTAATGAGCGTGCATGTGACGGGTCCTTCTTGTGCTTAGCGGTTTAATCATAGTTGACGGAGTTATTTTCACCTTAGAAGTAGCAATATTGTTGAGGAAGAGTAAACGGGCTAAGCGTCTACGAACTGCTAGGGTTTGAATGCCATTGTCAGTCATGAGCTTTGATGGAGAATCGTAACGCCCATATTTGTTAAAAATGAAACGCACCACTTTTCTCTGAACGAGCTCAAGCATGTAGATATCTTTTTTCACGTGCGGATCCCACATCACGGAAGCATATTCGAGTTTAGCTCTAAGAAAAGTTTCATAGGCTAAAAGCTTAACGTGACTTGGAGAATGCCTTAATTTTCGTCTCAAAAACACAACTTAGTAAATGCAGCAGAACAAATACGTTTCACGTGGGATGACCAAGATAAATTAGAGTTCAAAGTGAGGCTCAAGTACTTGTACTCCCCAACATCTGCAATACAAGTGTTCTGCAAGAAGTACTGGGAGTTGAAGAAATGTTTTTGCGCGTTAGTCGTAGAAATGCACATTTTCCAGCATTCAACATCATTCCCCACTGCTCACACCAACTCTCTATTGCAACAAGGGATTCCTGCAAAACTTCACAGTCATCAGGTGAGCGAATTTCTCTAAAAACAACACAATCATCGGCAAACAGCCTGATGAAGACAGTTTCGGGAACTACGTGGGCTAAATCATTTATATAAAGAAGAAACAACAACGGTCCCAGCACGCTACCCTGGGGTACCCCAGAGGTAACAGCAAGAAAATTAGAGAAACAACCATTAATATCAACATACTGTTTTCTGTGTTTTAAATAAGCTCTTATCCAGTTCAAAAGGCAATCAGGAAGGCCAATGTGTTCAAGTTTATACAAAAGCTTTTCGTGTGGCACTTTGTCAAAGGCCTTGCTAAAGTCGAGGAAAACCACATCAACTTGTCCAGACTCGTCCAATACCGCAGAGAAGTGATGAACAGTAGTGACCAATTGCGTAACAGTGGACATATTTTTTCTAAAACCGTGTTGATAGGGCGACAAAATGTTCCTTTCAGCCAAAAATTTATGGATGAACCCTACAATAACATGCTCCAACATTTTACAACAGCTACTTGTGATGGAAATGGGTCTGTAGTTAGAAATTGAAAGTTTGTCTCCCGTTTTAAACAGTGGTTTGACCCTAGCAACCAAAAAATCATACGGGACTTCACCTGATGTGAGAGAGATCTGGGAAATATTAGTTAAAAGGCAGATAGCTGATCAGCATACCGTTTGAAGAACCCATTAGGAAGATCATCGGGGCCGGGACTTTTTCTAGGATCAAGCTTTCGTAATAATGCCAGTATTCCGAGATCCGAAATAACAGGTATATTTGAATAATCTGTTGGGCGTTTAGGAACTGATCCGCTTAGTGAAAAGACTGATTGAAAGTAATGATTGAGCTATTTCTTTGTCATCTCTTACAATTTTACCATCTACAGCTATTTCTTTCAGAATAATTTTCCGTTCACCCAAAAACCGCCAAAACTTAGAGGGGTCATTTTTAATGAACTCAGGAAGTGTTACGGTAAAATAATGAGCTTTCACTGATTTAACCTTACATTCCAAAGACTGCTTCAAGCTTTGTAAATGTTGCTCCCCTAGACTCCAGTTTCTCCTAAGACGTTTAATCTTACGCTTGGTCTGAATGATATCTCGGGTAATCCATTCATTGTAACGCTTATTTCTAACCTTCCTTAAGGGTACAAAATGCTCGATGCAGTATTTTATTGTTTCCATGAAGTGCGTCCACAGCGTGTGCAAATCATTGCTAGTTTGGATATCAAATTTTAACTCTAAGTAATAAATGATAGAAGCGTCATCGGCACGGTCAAAATTTTTGACATGGTTGACCAGTTGGTCTTCAACACTGCCAAACCCGGTAGAAGAACAATAAAACGATAAGAGCCGGTGGTCGGAAATATCAGGATCTACATTTACTACACCACTAGAAAATACGTCACTAACAAAATTTAAATCTAGAATGGCGTCAAGACGGGTAGGTTCCAAAACTAACTGTTTTAAACTTATAGCCAACATCATGTCTAAGAGAGTATCACATGGGTCACTCTCTCCATAAGTAGGTCGATTCCAGTCAAAACTCGGCAGATTAAAATCGCCTGTTACAATAACCGGGCGACCACGGTAGGGCAAAAGATAATCGTACAATTTGCAAAGAAACGAGTCGGTTGCATCAGGCGATCGATAAGCAGCACAAAGCAAGAATTTTAAGTCACAAAAAGATACGTTTAAAAACAAGCTTTCATGATTAGAGATCCCAGGCAAAACCGAGATCTCGATATTGGTTTTAGCTATAACGGCAACGCCCCCACCACGGGAGTCACGATCACACAGAAATATCTGCTGGCCAAGTGGAACAACTTCGCCGTCACTAATCCTATCACTCCACCAGGTTTCGGTGATTACAACTAGATGGGGGTCATAATTCAAAAGAAGCAGTTCTAAACTGTCAAATTTATTTACAATACTTCTTGCATTAAACGAAATGACAATCAGCTCATCAACAGGGCACCGGAGTGGCTATATGTTTGCTGGTGCCGGCAATTCATTTGTCTGGACAGGAACGCGCCGGTTTGTGGAATCGTTCCATGCGAACAACTTTTTGTTAATGTACAGTTTGTCGTGCACAAGCGTAACCTTCTTTCCCTTGTCTTTTTCAGATTTGGCACTCTGCCAAAGCGATCGTCTTTTTCTTAGTGTTTCTTGCGAATAATCATTTTGAATGAAGACAGTTGTTCCCTTAAGTTTTTTAGCGTTGAGCATGACGGCTTGTTTTTCAGTGAAATTACAGAAGTGAAGGATCACAGGGCGATTTGAGGACGGCTTACCTATTCTATGAATTCTATCAACAGACGAACAAGTTACTCTTAGAGTTTCTTTGAAGATGTCGTCGAGAATCAGTCGTCTTAAGTCGAGCTCACTTTCCTTCGAGGCCTCCTCAACGCCAAATACAACCAAATTGTTACGCCTACCCTTGTCTTCAAGGTCGACTATCTTCGCATGTTGCAGACGTATTGTCTCCTCTAACGTCTTGACAACCTCTCTAACACCATCAAAAGAATCCATTCTCGCAGCCATTCCTTTTGTTTCACTCTCCAAATGGCTTAACCGTCCTCCCAAAGACATCACCATTTGTTCTGTTTGCTCAACTCTTTGTTTTACTTCTAGCAAATCATTTCGGATAGCTTGTTGGCCTTTAATAAGTGACTCTAGCATCGCTTCAACAGTAGGTCCTGGATTTTCTTCAATGTCCACAAACAACAATAGCTTACATGCATGCACACAATCACATAGTATACAAAGCATCGTCCGTGGGCACGGCACAACAAGAAGGCATCTTTCGTCAGATCGGTACGAATAAGTACAACTAACCTGCAACGATAAAACGGGAGGCGCGGTGAACATCTTGCCCCGTGCAGCCTCGCCGTGCCCACTAGCCGATCCGTCGTGCACTGTTGGTTTTATAGATGCCCAGGGTGATGACGTCAGGCCTTTGATATGCATCCGCACAGGCGCAGGAAGCACATCGGAAACGAAGCTTGCCGATGCAGAGACGGGGCCGATGCCTGTTGAAACTTTTCCAGCCCAGAAGACCACTTGATGTGACGATGAAATAAACCCGGCGAAAGGCAGCAAAAGGGCCTGCAACAATAAAACGGGAGGCGCGGTGAACATCTTGCCCCGTGCAGCCTCGCCGTGCCCACTAGCCGATCCGTCGTGCACTGTTGGTTTTATAGATGCCCAGGGTGATGACGTCAGGCCTTTGATATGCATCCGCACAGGCGCAGGAAGCACATCGGAAACGAAGCTTGCCGATGCAGAGACGGGGCCAATGCCTGTTGAAACTTTTCCAGCCCAGAAGACCACTTGATGTGACGATGAAATAAACCCGGCGAAAGGCAGCAAAAGGGCCTGCAACAATAAAACGGGAGGCGCGGTGAACATCTTGCCCCGTGCAGCCTCGCCGTGCCCACTAGCCGATCCGTCGTGCACTGTTGGTTTTATAGATGCCCAGGGTGATGACGTCAGGCCTTTGATACGCATCCGCACAGGCGCAGGAAGCACATCGGAAACGAAGCTTGCCGATGCAGAGACGGGGCCGATGCCTGTTGAAACTTTTCCAGCCCAGAAGACCACTTGATGTGACGATGAAATAAACCCGGCGAAAGGCAGCAAAAGGGCCTGCAACAATAAAACGGGAGGCGCGGTGAACATCTTGCCCCGTGCAGCCTCGCCGTGCCCACTAGCCGATCCGTCGTGCACTGTTGGTTTTATAGATGCCCAGGGTGATGACGTGAGGCCTTTGATACGCATCCGCACAGGCGCAGGAAGCACATCGGAAACGAAGCTTGCCGATGCAGAGACGGGGCCGATGCCTGTTGAAACTTTTCCAGCCCAGAAGACCACTTGATGTGACGATGAAATAAACCCGGCGAAAGGCAGCAAAAGCGCCTGCAACAATAAAACGGGAGGCGCGGTGAACATCTTGCCCCGTGCAGCCTCGCCGTGCCCACATTTATTGTACATGCAATAGCTGCCAAGGGGGAATGAGAGGCAGGAAAATTCAGCTTTTAGTTAACGCGCACGCGGCAAATTTTTCATTGTTCAACAACGCACAAAAGTCAAGAAAGGGTTGCCACATTATACTCGCTGGGCATAACCTCCTAGGTTTTAGAAAGGTTGAGCGAGCGTTGGGCCGCAGTGCCACGAATACAATGAACTAGTATATACCTTGGACTCGTGGTGGTTAAAGGTGAGAAGTAGACACGAAGCGCAAGCTGAAAGAAAGTGTGCGTGTGCCTCCTCTCGTTCAATCCTTGGAATGTCCACTGCATGACCGTGCTCCTATATGAGGAATATACGATGAAAAGATGCGAGATGGTGGTACTGGGAGTGTTGAATAGGTGGACGAACGGAGAAACAGACAGATGCACGGACGGACGCACGGATGGCTGCATGGAGGGGTGGACGCATGGACGGACGCAGGAGCGGATGCATGGACAAAAGCAGAGACGGACGCACAGATGAACGTGCAGATGCACAAACAGACGCACGCAAGGATGGGTGGATGGACGCACGGGCGGCTACACAGACGCACGCATGAATGGACGGAAGCAAGAACGATTGGACAGGCGGATGCTTCACCCCACTATCTGTCATTCACTCCGTGTATATGCTGCCATTTTTTCTTTTATTTTTATTCTGTGGGAGGATAACCTATGACACGATGCATGCAAAAACAGCGCCTTCTGGATAGCAATCACGTGTTTGGTAATGGAAATCGACACACCCATAATTGGAAACCGCCAAAGTAATGTAGGGGTACACCACGCTTCACAGGTGCATGGAGTCAATCGATCCATGGTAAGTGTTTATTTTTCTAAATGCGAAGCATTTCTTGGCGAGTTTCGGTTACTTTTAGCGTATACCTATCTATCTATTTAGCCGCCTACGACATTTAGCTCTACTGGTCGTTTGAATTATGGTGTCGATACCAAGCTTGGTATGAAACAACATCACTGTATGACCAACATAACTGATTAGTTATAACATGAGAATGATGACATGTATGTCATCAATGTCATTATTTACTTATCGTGGTCTTGCGGCTCTTGTGGTGGTTACATTCCCATGGTATGTTGCACAACTGGTATGGTACGACATGACTGCATGGCGAACATAAGCAACAGACCCTAACATCAAAATAATCACATGCGTGTCATGTAACAACATGACTACATGCCACAGTCAAGATGTGCTCGCGGCCTTTTCGCTAGCTTGGCATATGCCGAATTTGTTATTACAGGACGTGAATGAATGACGAAGGTAAGAGAGTGGTGCAAACATAATATTCATAAGATGCGTGTAATGTAACAACATGACTACGTGTTAGGCTCATGGTGCGCTCTCGGTCGTTTCGCTAGCTTCAGATGTACCGAATTTGGTATTACGGGACGTGAACGGATCTCATAGGTAAATGACACGTCCAAACATGATGATCATGACATGCGTGTCATGTAACAACATGACTACGTCCCACACTCATGATGGGCTTGCGGCCGTTTCGGTACCTTCATATACGCCAAAGTGTGGTAAAACGTCCCGTAAATGAATGACGAAAGTATGTGACTGGTCCAAACATAAAAATCATGAGATGCGTGCCATGTAAAAACTTTAAAACACGCCACACTCAAGGCGCCAATACACTTCAACGTCAGCCGTCGCGCGTGGGCGCCAGCGTTCGTCTTATTGCGTCACGCCGGTGATGCCATGCCTGGCGCAGATATACCCCTAGTAGAGATCAGTGTATCTGCTCACTGACCTGCATTGTGGATCTGCATGCCGTATACTCGAAGGCGCGCGCCGTGATGAGTTGCTTTGACGCATGCGCGTTTGAGCACACACGGCATCCCTCCATCACGAACAGAGGTAGAAGCGGTCCTGTCTAAGTAACGTCGTCGGCGCGAAATGCAGCATTTAGCACCGGTTGCCACCGATCCGCGCCGACGGACGCTGGTCGCGCCTGGCGTCACACTATACAGTGCTCGCGTTTTGCTAGTGTGGCGTCGCCTCGCCCAGCCTGCACGTGCGTCAGCGTCACGTCGGAGTGTACTGGGCTCTTCATGACGCGCTCGCCACCGTTGTGCTAGCTCCACAAGTACCAAATTTGGTATCACGGGAAGTGAATAGACAACGAAGGTAATTTACACGTCCAAATCTGATAATCATAATCTGACTTTCATGTAAAACATGACTACTTGCTACACTCATACCGTTCTCGCAGCCATTTCACTAAGTCCACATATGCCAAATTCGGTATGACGTGACGTGAGTGGACGACGAATGTGAATGACCCGTCCAAATATGATAATCATCATATGAATTTCATGTATAACTTGACTATATGCTACTCTCATAGGACGCTCGCGGCCGTTCCACTAGCTTCATATATACCAAAGTTGGTATCAGGTGACATTATTAGTTTACGTAGGCAAATGAAACGTCCATACATGATAATCATGACATAAAATTTATGTGTGGCATAATTTACTTCCGCCTCTTAGCGTTGTGCTAATTTTAAAGTGACCTATTAGCCTTCTTCAATCGTGCTTCGAATATCATCGATTTTCAGTGTAAGTGGGTTCAGCCAGTTTTCTTTTTTTATTTTTGCAAGTTTTTTCGACAACATGGCAGTCGTAGCAAGAAACACACATCCGATCTTTCATCAAAGTTTGCCGTTCTTTCTTGGATAACGTCTGCGGTTCATTTGCGAAATTAGGCACAAGAGCATGCTCCACAACGGTGCCGTGAAAAAAGAATAATCGAGCTATATTCATTTATATTTTTATTCAATATTGCAGACTCAAGGTCTCAGCAGGGCGGTAACACTTATACAAATATAAACAAAATAATTACAAAACGAAACACTAAAAGGTGAAGAAGGTTGTCTGGTAGGGTAATTTATTCATCACATGAGATAGATATGTCAAGTACGTTTGAATTTATTTGTTTTACGGCAATACTCGCCGGCTTTCGGCCATCATAAAGCTATTTGATGCGGTAGTTTTTTATTCTGCCTTCCCGCACTCAGTGCGGTGAATGTTTATGGTGCATGTTATGCTCGAATTCTGCTGTGGCATTTTTTTGTGTTCAGTTAATGAAGGTGATAAAATGACCAAATATTTATCAAAGAATTCATCTTCTTGAAGAAAACACCATGACGCGACAAAAACCCATAGGCGGCTAGGTCACGATTTACCTATACAAGTACAGCCGTCTCCTGCGCTACGTTTACGTGTTGTGACTGTTGGTGTAGATTTCAAATCTCTGTAAGATTTCATAGTCAAAATTACAGGGCTACTTAGGCATTAGTTACAAAGTTACATACCGTAGACAATTCTAGACTAGACATATTATTGCAATTTTAGGCAACAGTATCATGCTATGCGAATTATGGCATATATTTGATCGGTAAAACGACCTTGATCTCAGACCGAGGCAGATAGATAGATAGATAGATAGATAGATAGATAGATAGATAGATAGATAGATAGATAGATAGATAGATAGATAGATAGATAGATAAATAGATAGATAGATAGATAGATAGATAGATAGATAGATAGATAGATAGATAGATAGATAGATAGATAGATAGATAGATAGATAGATAGATAGATAGATAGATAGATAGATAGATAGATAGATACGCTCAAAGTTGCTGAAGTTCACTAAGAAATGCTTTGCATTTAAAAGAGTAATATAAACGAGGAGGAGAGCATGTCGCAACTTCTGAAGTAAAGAAATTCAGAGAAGAGAGCTAGGCAAGCGGTGAGTTCAGATGGCTTTGGCATGGGCAGCGCTGCGCCTCAGAAAAGTGCAATTATATCGATAAAAAGAAGATCTAACAGGCAGTGCAAATGGATCTGATGAAATGATGCAGAGAAAGTGGTGTGATAAGCGAACCGTGAGAAGCGCTGGTCATCGTTTCTTGTAGCCGGACAAGATGGCAGCAAAAATACAGCCACATAGATAGGACAGCGAAGAAAAGGAGAAAGAGAAAAATATCGGTCATGATAGGTGGGGCTAAACTCGGTGGGAATTGGGCGGTTGCAACGAAGAAAGGACAGCAACGAGTACTCACTGAGGTGATGGGCAAGAATTGCATGGTCAGTTCTTTTTGGAAACAATTTTCCCAAGAAAAAAAGTTACGAGGATGGCCTCTAAGATTAAAGGCAGAAAATGTAAAGCAAAATACAAAAACCTAATAGCTCTTGCCCACTGCAGATAAGAAAAAAAACGAAGTCACTGCAGAAGGGCGTAACACAATCATGATAAATAGAGAATAAAATCACCGAAGTGAGAGGTCAACGCAAAACGTAAGGCGATCGATTGCTCCAAGGCTCGTCGCGCAAGGTTAGTTCTCGCCTAACGGGATCTTCGTGGGCTTGCTTCACGGCCTTCACCCAAGGACACGCTGAAATTCACAGTGGCCTCTGTCGTCACCCACCTTTCTTTCTTTCTTTCTTTCCTTCTTTCTTTCTTTCTTTCTTTCTTTCTTTCTTTTTTTTCTTTCTTTCGGGAACCGTGTCTCTTTATCCTCACACAGTGTGTGAGACGGCAACGAAGCCTTGGTTTTTGTCTTTGCCCAACGACGGCTGTAAGCTTGCTTCGCATTACGTAGGTCAAGGCAGTCTTTACAGGACTGAACTGAAATTTTTGTTTATGTTTTGTGGATTTTTATCATTTTCACAATATAATAGCACTTCCTTCTACAGCCTCGAATGATTATTTGGCTTAGTGCCATTTATTGCAACCCTTAGGAGTGTAACCGCGTTTTTCGAATGAGTTTTGAGGACTTATGGTAGGTTAGCGCTCTCTCCCGCAGAATATTCTAAGAAGCTATCTAACCTAACTTTAATATGAGGTTTATTTTAAATCCTGTCCTTTTTTAGTTGTTTTATTTAGCATAACTGATTCCTGTCTAGTGCCTGCGACCACCAACATAAAGTTACCGCTCAAGGCAGCACAACACTCTTACTTATGGGGCTGTGAAAAAAGCTTGTAAAAGTATTCATCAAATGTACTCTAACCAGCCGCATATTGCACAACCTTAACATTAGGCATACTAAAGCAGGCAGTAGCACATCTGAAGCTGTGGGCTGTGTTTTAGAACGAAAGCTGTTATGAGATCACAGCACAGGTTACGCACTGCGCTGTAGTTGTCTGCCGCTGCAGGTGTTCTTAATCTTTATCGCGCGAAATAAGAAGAAAAACAGCATCCGGGGACACATTAGGGTTTGAACTCGGGTCCGCTGCGTGCCATTGCAGTCATATTGACCCGTGTCTGCGTGTGAACGACAACGATGATGTGGGGATTTAGCAGACACCAAGTAGTGGGCCTCTGGCTTGACTCAACAACAAAGAAGACAATCTTGCGGCTTAGCTGTTGAAAACACGCTGCTCTCGCGGCCTCAAGGCGTACTTGTGCTTTGTTCGCGTTGTACTGCGACACTGGTGGAGGTGCGGGGTAACGATCCCCGTACCTCTCGCAGAACAGTCGTCTATCAAACTGGCGACAAAGTATGGGTTTGGACACCCGTACGGAAACGAGGACTTTCCGAAAAGCTTTTAAGAAGATACTTTGGGCCTTACCGAGTGCTGCGACAACTGAGTGAGGTTACTTACGAAGTTGTTCCCGACAGTTCGTGTAGTACCAATCGTCGCCAGCACCATACTGAACTCGTTCACGTAGTGCGCATGAAGCCTTACGTCAGTGAGTGATTGCGTGAGACTTTTCTTAAAAAAAAAACTGCATTATTGACTTCGCATCGGGTCGATGCTCTTTAAGAGGGAGGCAAATGACCCGTGTCTGCGTGTGAACGACAACGATGATGTGGGGATTTAGCAGACACCAAGTAGTGGGCCTCTGGCTTGACTCAACAACAAAGAAGACAATCTTGCGGCTTAGCTGTTGAAAACACGCTGCTCTCGCGGCCTCAAGGCGTACTTGTGCTTTGTTCGCGTTGTACTGCGACACTGGTGGAGGTGCGGGGTAACGATCCCCGTACCTCTCGCAGAACAGTCGTCTATCAAACTGGCGACAAAGTATGGGTTTGGACACCCGTACGGAAACGAGGACTTTCCGAAAAGCTTTTAAGAAGATACTTTGGGCCTTACCGAGTGCTGCGACAACTGAGTGAGGTTACTTACGAAGTTGTTCCCGACAGTTCGTGTAGTACCAATCGTCGCCAGCACCATACTGAACTCGTTCACGTAGTGCGCATGAAGCCTTACGTCAGTGAGTGATTGCGTGAGACTTTTCTTAAAAAAACTGCATTATTGACTTCGCATCGGGTCGATGCTCTTTAAGAGGGAGGCAAATGACCCGTGTCTGCGTGTGAACGACAACGATGATGTGGGGATTTAGCAGACACCAAGTAGTGGGCCTCTGGCTTGACTCAACAACAAAGAAGACAATCTTGCGGCTTAGCTGTTGAAAACACGCTGCTCTCACGGCCTCAAGGCGTACTTGTGCTTTGTTCGCGTTGTACTGCGACACTGGTGGAGGTGCGGGGTAACGATCCCCGTACCTCTCGCAGAACAGTCGTCTATCAAACTGGCGACAAAGTATGGGTTTGGACACCCGTACGGAAACGAGGACTTTCCGAAAAGCTTTTAAGAAGATACTTTGGGCCTTACCGAGTGCTGCGACAACTGAGTGAGGTTACTTACGAAGTTGTTCCCGACAGTTCGTGTAGTACCAATCGTCGCCAGCACCATACTGAACTCGTTCACGTAGTGCGCATGAAGCCTTACGTCAGTGAGTGATTGCGTGAGACTTTTCTTAAAAAAAAACTGCATTATTGACTTCGCATCGGGTCGATGCTCTTTAAGAGGGAGGCAAATGACCCGTGTCTGCGTGTGAACGACAACGATGATGTGGGGATTTAGCAGACACCAAGAAGTGGGCCTCTGGCTTGACTCAACAACAAAGAAGACAATCTTGCGGCTTAGCTGTTGAAAACACGCTGCTCTCGCGGCCTCAAGGCGTACTTGTGCTTTGTTCGCGTTGTACTGCGACAATATACTACTGAGCCTCACCAGAGCTATGGATTGTTCACAAACCTACTTAGGCAGGCTTGATGTCCCGAAAGGAATCGCGTTATGACTAATAAAACATTTTAGAACTGCAAAGAAACAACCAGGTGTCACACAATGCTATCGCGTAACGAGTAGGTCGTCCAATGCTCTAGCCCGTTACAACAGCTTGTACCTATTAGTTGTGGCACATACCCAATTCAGGCATAATATCTCTTGGTCATCAGCCAGTGAATTTACAATTGGCGGGAAATTCCTTGCAAGTCATTAGCGAATAGCATGCTTTTTCGAAGAATGATGAAACATAGCAGAGTGAACCGTCCTGCTACCCATGAATTATGTTTATTATTGGCGTACAAGGTACCAAGCAAGTAGTTTGCGGCAGTTACCCAAAGAGTGTTTTAAAAGGCTCTCTTACTTAAAATGCCATTTATCCTGCTTTCGCTATGGCCGTGCTGCGCGTTGCGTGCAGGCCTGACGATCTTTTTTATTCTTGCGCTGTAATTGTCGTCAATACGCACCATCTGGACCCTCAAAAAGTTCTTTCAAGATGTACATACCCATCAACTGCCCGCATCAAAGACTCTTTGACAGATTGTGAATGAGCGAGTCTCCATGAAATTCAAGTAATTGAAAAACAGAAGAAAAAAAACGTGAAAATAGGCACATGCACAATCTGAATTTTCGACTTAGATAAACAGCGTGATTAATAAAGTTCTGACAGCTCAATTAACTTTTACAGATATGTATTACCTGTAGCCATTCGATCGACCACTTCGAGGTTGTATTTTCATGAAAAGCGCAAAAAACACACTAAGTATATATAGCACCCCCCAGCGCCTAACACCAAGCTTACTGCTTTCATGAAGTTCGCGAGCAAAATTCGCAGGTTGCACGTCCAATGGGAATTGATCATATGCGAACCACGAATGAGGAAGGTCGATTTGTCATCTTAAAATCAGCACAACGTTACGAAGCGGACGTAAATTATGACGTACATGGCTTCCATGTCAGCAATATCATGTTAGGACATGGCATTTACATTCGCTCTCTATTAACGTCACGTGATACCACATTTTGTATATGTAGATATAGTGATACGGCTGCGAGCGCACTATCAGCGAAGCATGTAGCAATGTTTTGCATCACACGCATATTATGATTGTCATGTTTTCAAGTGTCATTCACCTTCATCGTCTGTACACATCACGTGACACAAAATTTGGTACGATTGAAGCTGGCGAAACGGCTGCAAGCGCATCATGAGCATGGCATGTAGTCATGTTGGTTCATGACACGCGTCATGATTTTCATGTTATGACTAGTCAAATATGATTTTCATACAGTCAAGTTATGCCATGTCAAGTTTCGTATTGGTACCACTATCTAAACGACCAGGAAAGCTAAATGTAGGAGGTGGCTAGATAGATAGATAGATAGATAGATAGATAGATAGATAGATAGATAGATAGATAGATAGATAGATAGATAGATACGCTCAAAGTCGGCGAAGTTCGCTAAGAAAAGCTTCGCATTTAGAAAATCGCCGTATTACGCAAAGGATTGAGACGATGAACAAGATGACGGAATATACACAATCACCAATCACTCCTGTCATTTCCTATGCGTTGCTGTGTTGTATTTTGCTATGGAAAGCATCCAAAACGAACAAATAAAAAAATGACCCCATATCTGCATGTTAATCTGCAAATGTCGTCAAAAGACAGTAGTCTTGCGTGTGGGGAGAGCGAACAAAACATCTATTTGATATTCTGCGCAAGAAAATTTCCTATTGGTGCTGACCCTTATCCTGGTGGTGCATTTCCTAGTGGTGCTGACGATTATTTGCAGCCTCTTCGAGAGGACCAGCACTCGACTGCAAGTGTGAGCTCTTCATCAACGAGCACAGTGGAGTTACTGTCTACGTCGTTAGCCAACAGGATGAGTGATTCTCGTTGTCTCTTTTGCTACCAACCACTTGTCTGACAACAAGCCTTACGATGATGACGTGCTCCGCTCACGGAGTTGCTACTCAATCACACGAAGCAACGGTAGCAGCAGCACTGGCGGCCTCTTTTATGATAGTGAAGGCACTTTTTTTAGGCGTCTCTATTGACAGCATCAACGCCGGAAAGGCACCTTGTGACCTTCGTGAGACAATCATCTCGTTACGAGCAACCCAGGGGGAGAGTTGTTTAGTGTTGTGGGTCTCTTTTTGCTTTAATTACTTTTATCCTCCCGTGGCTCTTGTCTTCTTGTGACTTTTATTTCATTATTTTTTTATACTTCTTGGCTGAGGGAAGGACGCTGATAACGTTGATCGCCATATCTGTAACGTGCACTGACGCCTATATTTTGTACACTACTTTGTTTCTGGGGCGTGTTTCTAACGAGTCATCTTACTGGAAGAAATACAGTGCAGTCGAAGTAATAGAAAAACAGAATAGCGCACCGAAGCAGCACTGTTTATTTTACCTGCCAGAATGGCAGTGGTAACCTCATAGAGTGAACTGATTGGCGTTGATTTATGAGCGGATTTACAACTGCTTTAAGGGTAGCTTACTCATACAAAACACCTATGGGAACACTGCACAAGATGAAGTTTTGCCATCATACACGCTTGTCCTACTTTGCCTTGGCGCTCCTCAGAAAACTCTTCTCTGAAGGCATGCCGTGAGCTTCAGAACCACGCGTCGATCGATAAATAAATGTACATGGTGACAAGATAGGATATTTAAATATTTGTTTCCACTTGCCAATTTGTTTTCTTTATACATATGCCTGTTTTGACGCCATCTGATGTCTCCGTTGTTCTGTATCTGGCTGTAAGTTTTTAGGATTATCATCGCGTTTTTATATCACTAAGCATTCAGCAATAAGTGGAGCATTTTTTATCTCGCCTTTTCGAGACGACATACGGCTTCCAGTTCAACATGTTTCAACCCTGTTTGCGAGCACCTTAGCTTGTAGCAGGCATTATTTACACTCTTCTGCTCTTAAAAGGTAGATCATATGTGTACCACCAAATTGTTTTTCATATAGCTTCAGATAATCTCTTACTAGACTGCAAGGAAAGAGGTGAAGCCGGATATTATGAATATACAGTGGCATTTTGTGATCATGACCGCTGTGTTCATTCTACCAAAAGAAAAAAAACGAAGGGGCATGGTCTCTGACGAGTCCATGACTTAAGGAGCAAATAGTGGAAAACAAAGACGAAAACATTGGCCCGAATCTGATGTTACACTGCAAATGTCGTCGAAAGACGACACCCTTGCGTCTGGAGCGAGTGAACAAAACGTTTATTTGATGTTCTGTGTGATGAAATCGGTGAATGGTATTCTGCAGGCGCTGCGTTAGAGTGCCACGAGCTTTCAGTGGAGGCGAATGAGCACACCAAAGCAAGTGTGACACGAGCGCTATCTGGCAGTTATCTTCGAAAACGAAGGAGTGCGCACCCGTGAAAAAAGATACGTGCCAGTCTCCGAGGTGATAAGGTGTAGAACGCAAAGCGATGGGCAGGTGCCACTACCGTGTCGTCGTAGCAAAGCGTTGGAAACACTTACCTTTTTGAGCATCGCGCTGCACTGTCAGCGCAGCGCGATAAACACTACAGTCCTTAGAGGTTACTTGTGTGTGCCTCTTCTAGTATAAAGGCAAGCATACAAAACATCGACGTGTTGTTATGGTGCCTTAGATATGCGCAATATTTGCCTTTGAATTGACAATCGCACAACTATGAACGCTAAATCTTGAGCAATATTGGTGGGCGCTGCGGATTGGTTTAGCCGTTTGATGCAGTTTAAGGTATGGTTATGGGCGGACAAACAGACAAGTATACAGACAGACAGAGAGACAGACAGAGAGACAGACAGACAGACAGACCAAAATTTTTCGTCGAAGGTCCCCGCAAAAGACTATCCTCTTTAAAAAATAAACGTAAGGCATTAAATCAAGAACCTTCCGGTTCTTGGCCAGTGCCCCAGCGTTAGTGTGCACCATACATCCGAGGAACTTGACTTGACTGGCTCTCGTGCTTTATTCTGCAAGAGCAGTTTGAAGGTAACTTCATGTGGGGCTTCCTTATTTGTGCGCACGCAGAAGCACTTCTTGCATTTTCTGTATTCCACTCTTAAAGAATGATTGGTAATATCTGGATAGCATGGAAGCCTGGGAGGCCCAATGCTACGCAGCGTGCGAGAAAAATCGTATCACCGTGGTGTAATACAACCCCGTGTAAGTTTCATCTGTGTGTGGTGCCATCCGTACACTCTAGGTCATACCCTGGCTAGATTACTTGTCGGCAGGGAGGAAATCTGGTCACATTTTCGCCGCTTCTATTCAGTTCGTTATGCAGCTCCATAGCCGATTCCCATGGGAAACGGCCCTAGCTAGTACAAATGACCTTCGGAATAGCCGTGACAAAGTTAAGTGGGAATTTTAAGTCAATTTTTTTCAGGCTAGATATGGCCTGCTGTAACACGTGACAGCCCCTAGGCGAGAATTCTGTAGGTGGCCCACGCGAGGTTACGAATAAAAAATTATTTTTTAATGTTTTGAGTGCGCTGCATCTCTCTTTTGTATGTACTGTTTTTATTACATCTAATTACGAATGTATTAGTAGCGCATTCCTTAAAATGTTCGACATTAACACGCAACTTGCCCACAGCACTGGAATCGAAGTCAGTACCACGCGCATTCGAAGAAGGCACTTTGAACTTTGAACTTCAGCGCTGCCGCATGTGATTGGATTTTTTTTTGTCGCGGTTCACACTTATATGCCAAGTAGTTTGCAAGCTGTCAGTGGATTGTTTCTTTAATCTGTGTCATATGCATGTGTTTGAGCATGCATTAGATCAGCAAATTGTTTGCAGGGCTTCATGAACCTGAGACAACCGCGGTAAAGGCTTTCGGTCATGATTAGGGTATACGTGGAGTGTCGTGACGTAAGAACAATTAACACGTGTTTGTGAGTTGTTTTTGTGCTTCTCTGTGAGCCGCAGGTGCTTCGCTCACCGTAAAAACGCAGGTAATAGCGTGCGGAGGATATCCTCTGCTCTCTAAATCCACGTATGTTTCTCCCAAGTGCCTTTGCTATGAGCCATTTGTTTCGCGAAGTACGTACGTGTCACTGTCAGTAGCCCACGCTCAGCTGATCGAAGACCATCTTTTCTCGCACGTTAACATTACACAGGTATTACAGTATGCCTACACCAACATTTGCATTCCTTGCGCATGAAATATTGCAAGCTGCACACTTGGCCTGCAGCACTGGTTCAGTATTTTGACGATCATATAATTCCGCAGTAGCAAATATGCGCCCTATTTCGCGATATTAGTGGCTTTTTCAGTCTTTTAATTATCTTATATAAGGGGAGTGGCTACTCTTACCTTTATTCAGCTTCACATCGCTTTTCAAATGAATGCCCAAATGTGCGCCATTATAAAATAAGGCCTCCACAAAATGTTGACGGACCAATCACCCTCCACATAAAAAGTTAATACGTTTGCACATCTTTTTAGCGAACGTCTCCGTGCAGTTGTAGTGAAAAAATGGAGCAGAATGAACGTGATCCTAATTATTGTTCATTCATTTATAAATAAAGCAGCTGCTCTTTAGAAAATCTGAATGTTTTATAGCTGGTAACTAATTTCCACAGCTGTTCCCAAGTGCACAGGTCGGGTTGATCGTAGTTCAATTACACAAATATATCATGCTGGAATACGAGAACTGTAGCATATATTCAAGAGTGGGAAAATATCGGTCACCTACGCACTAACGCTGACTTCTGCACGGTACTTGTTCAATATCGTCAGGCAACTTCACAACCATTCATAAAACATCAACCCCCCAATTTTCAAAGTTGAAGATTTTCTGTGTCCCTGGATTCTGTCGTTTCACTTAGAGCTATGTTTTCCCCCCAAAAAAATCATTCTTAGTTGTTTAGTAGAACATAAACATTAACAATTATAGGCCAGTGCATCAACTGTTGTACATGCGAAAGTACTCTTTTTTTAATGCATCACGAATGTGATACCTTGACATCTGATAAACGGAATGTTTTTTCTATTCGTTTATTGGCGTCGAAGCAGTAACGCTGAGACTTTGCGAGTCCCAGCGTTTGCCTAAATGCAGGGAGACACATGATATCTTGAATAAAGTGTGCCATGAAGCACTGAGAAGGGTAGACATGAAAGACTATCTTGTAAAACAGAGGTGTGCCAATAACTTTTGTTTCTTCGGCCGAACAGCCTTCCTGAAAAAGATATCAAAAAATAAAGCCCATTGCGCTTTCAGCAATCATAATATTGAATGTTTTACTCAAAGCTCTCGCTCAAATTTTTTACTGCACAATTATTTTTAAAAACACTTGACTCAATTAAAAATTGAGATCTTAATTAATAATTGATATCTTGCTTCCTGATAAATCTTGCCGAAGTTTGCATTTAGCGAGCAAGGCGCCCTTCACACTGTTCTTGTGATATGCAGGTAAACACGAAAAAGAAGAAACACTGCAGGTTACCTAGCTCACGTTTTTCTTTTATCATGTCTTAGATTGGCCCCCAAAACAATAGATGATGGCTAGTATGCGTTGCTATGCATTGTTTCATCAAAGCTCCTTTTTAAAGAGAAGATAATTAATTCATTATCGAAACTTATTGCAACTTCTGCTGACTAGCCTAATCAAATATGAGGGTTGATTATGCTAAATCTATGTTTACCATATGAGACATACCAGAGTTGGCAGTACTGATTCATTACTGTGCATTTATATCAAACTCTGCGAATGCTTATCAGACCCTTATTAGTCTTATTAGTGCTTCACTACCTCCTGTCTAAATGTATACTGGTGTACCTAAAATCTGCCTGTGAGCCACATGCAACGTCTATGGCCATTCGAAGCATGTTAGTACTCTTTTCGAAGTAGCACTGTCGCTAGTTTTTTTTTTTAATGCGAAGCGTTTCTTAGCGAACTTGGCGACCTTTAGCGTATCTATCTGTCTATCTGCCTATCTATGTGTCTATCTAGCCGCCTACGACTTTTAGATCTCCTGGCCGTTTCGCTAATGGTATAGATACCAAACCTGGTAAGGCATAACATGACTGTATGAAGAACACATTTGACTAGTCATAACATGAAAATCAGGATATGTATGCCATGAATGTCATGCTTTACATTTCATGGTCCTTCCGCTCTTGCGGTGGTTTCGTTCACACGGCACGTTGCAAAACTGGTACGACATGGCATGATTGCAAGGCGAACACAAGCGACCGACCCTAACATAAAAATCTTGACATGCGTGTCATGTAACAACATGACTTCATGCCACGCTCGTGATGCGCTCGAGGCCATTGCGCTAGCGTAAGATATACTAAATTCAGTATTACAGTACGTGAATGGATGACGAAGGCATGTGACTGGTGGAAACATGATAATCATGAGATGTGTGTCATGTAAAAACATGACAACATGGCCCACTCATGATTCGCCGGTGGCCATTTCGCTAGCTTCACTTATACCAAATTTGTTATGGATGACGAAGGTATGATACTGGTGCAAACATGATGAACATGAGATGCGTGTCATGTTACAACATGACTACATGCTAGGATCATGATGCCCTCGCGGCCGTTTCGCTAGCTTCGTATGTACTAAACTTGGTACTACGTGATGCGAACGGATGCGATAGGTGAATGACACATCCAAATATGATAATCATGACATGCGTGTCATGTAACAACATGACTACATTCCACACTGATGATGCGCTCGTGGCCGTTTCGCTAGCTTCTCATATGCCAAATTTGGTATTACGTGACGCGAATGGATGACGAAGGTATGTGACTGGTGCAAGCATAATAATCATGAGATGCGTGTCATGTGAGAACATGACTACATGCCACAGTCAAGGTGATAACACATTTCGATGTGACGCGGTGCGCGTGCTCGCCGGCGTTCATTTCGTCGCGTCACGCCAGCATTGCCACGCCAGGCGCCAGTCCTGCCATATACTCGCAGGCGCGCATCGCTCTTCGTTACTTTGACGCATGCGCGTCAGCACGTCCGGTGTCTCTCCGTCACGAAAAGAAGGAGACGCAGAGACAGAAACTTTTTATTGCAATAATGGGAAAATGTCGGGTGGGGCTATAAGTCCAGAGCTCCAACAGCCGCTGCTGCGTCCCGCGCCCAACAAACCAGCGCCCGCTGGCCACTCGGGCTTTTATCACGCAGCATGGCCTCCCAGTCTTGTAGGGTAGGAATAGGAGAAGAGTTGGCCGAGTGCCTGGCAGGCGGACGCTGACATTACAGCGTTACGAGAAATAACATCGATACCGCTACACAGCCAGGGCATTTGTCAGGGTAAGAAGTGGGATGGAGGATGTGAAGGAAATTGAGGTTCGGAAACGTGTTCGCCTGCAGTTGACGCACCGCAGTTACATCTTCTCGTGTGAGCGTGTGGTGTGGTAGAGGGTACCGAATGCATTCTCGTCTAGAGTAATCGAGAGATTCTCGATATCCTATAGAAGTTCCGTATTTGTGTCGTCCTCATCTGGGTTGGACAGCTCTTCCTACGGATCCCGGTATGTGAGTGCTATAGGGTAGCCACACGAGCGTAGTCATGACCAGTGTTGCCTGGATAACGCATCGGCACGAAATGCAGCATTACGCATTTCGTGCTGGTTGTCGTCGGGTAGCGCCGACGAGCGCTGGTTGTGCCTGGTGTCAGATTTTAGAGTGCTCGCGCTTTGCTAACGTAGCGTCGCTGTGCCTAGCATGCGAGCGCGTCACCGCTACATTGGATTATATTGGGTCCTTCTTGATGCGCTCGCGGGCGTTTTGCTAGTTCCACATATACCAAATTTGGTGCTACGAGACGTCAATGGATCACAAAATATATGACTGGTGCAAACATGGTAATCCTGACACGCTTGTCATGTAAGAACATGGCAACATACTACGCTCATAGTGGGCTCGCGGCCGTTTCGCAAACTCCACATATACTAAGTTTTATATCACGTGGCGTGAATAGATAATGAAGGTAAACGACACATCCAAACATGATAATCGTGACGCGGAAGTAATGTACGGCATCATTTAACTCACTTCATAACGTGGGGATGATTTTAAAGTGACATATCAACATTTCTCTATCGAGCTTCGCATATCATCGATTCCCACAATGTACGTGAGATCTGCCTTTTTATTTAACCGCCGGCCGTGACAGTAGTCTTTCGACGCGTATCAGGCACTTCCCATCGTTTCTGTATGCGACTAATGCCCTTTCTTATTCTCTTTGCATTTTCATTGTACTTTTACGGAGACACACTGTGACGAACCACATCCGCAAGCGCCCGAGTGCCCATGCGGGTGGGTAAACAGAACACAGACGAATTACCTACCGTTCGGTTTCCGGACTTCGCCGAGCACGCAGCGTGTGTATTGTTGCTATCGGCGAGCCGACCTTTCGTGCGGGCGCCGAGAAGGATAAAAGCAGCCACCGACAAGGAGGAACGTGAAGGCTCCCGTCTTGATTTTCATCTATTTGGAGGTGCGTGGTTGTATTTCCTCCACGCAGCACGGCTGTCGCTTGTTCCAGCGCGGAAATGCGACACGTGGTACCGTCGTGCACCGAAGCCGTGACGCCGAGTTTCCGCCAGAGACAGACCACTACGCTGTGCGTGTCCAGCTGATAGGTCACCGACGCTCAAAACACCACCAGATGATCCAGCACATGTAGTTGGAGTTGCCTGGCCTGCTACTACTGTTTGACAGTGTGGGTGGTCAGCCCGAGCAGCGACAGGACAGACTAGTTACATCCCATTTGCTGGCAGCATGATTGCCCAGATGCGACAGCATGGCCAGAACAATACCTGCTTTGGGTTGTGTGGGCGTGTGTATGTTGGGGGCGGTGCCGGCAGATTGACCCTCAACATTGGAAACCTGATTTGGTAAAAACGACTTTCCCTATTTCCCTAGGCCTGGCGTCTAGGGAATGTGAAAGGACAAAAAGCGGCAGGCGAATGCCTTGAGCGTCGATTTCTGTTTCGAATACTCTTTCTGTAAATATGTAAATCAAGGTCTCGTACTGTTCTTCCGCTCTTCCGCCCAGTTCTCTTCAACAGCAGCCCTTCGTGAAAGCGAGGTTTGCGACAGTATGTCAGGCCGCGAGAAGACCTGGGCAATTGGCAGGGCCTCAACTTCAATACCTAGTGGCAGCGGTGGGGTGGACCAGGTGACATGGCTTTTCAACTGCAGGTAAGCGTTTGAGTATTGCTCTTAGATTTCCCAGGTTTTTCAACTCTGGGTTAATAGTTTAATTCCTGACAATCTAGAATTGTTTTGATGCAAATGTCGTTTGTGTAAGCATCTATGAGAGGGCAAAAACCATCGATTAAGGCAGTTGCTATAGACCTGAGAATGTTTCGAAAGAGAGAGTTGTTGCTCTCATGCGAAGAGTTGGCACTTCAATGCGATGAAAACAGGAAAAAGTGCGATCTTCTGGGTGAAATAGATGCGTGAGGCGTGTGAAACTAAAGGCGGAGGAGGGCCAGGTCAAGCGGGGGAATATGCCGTGAAAATATTTCTCCACCAAGAAACATGCACAGAGTAAGAATCCAGAGAATGCCCAAGTCCCTAGAAATGCCCCAGAAAAAGGTCTGCACTCGAGCGAGAGTAACCTGACCTCAGAGGTGACAGAAAAGGCAGCCAAAAAAAGAGTTTGAAACACGGCCACCTTTGAGGGGCTACAATTGTCAGGGGTTAGGGCATATAACAGCAAAATGATAAAAACCACGTACTGTGTTCTCGTACATAGACAGTAGTGACGAGAACTTGGAGCTACTTTGGCCGTACTTGCATGAGCTTATCGTAAACGGAAAACTTTGTAGAGTGCTTAGACATAGTGCCGCTACAATGGATGTCGTGCACCCGTCTTGTGTTGTCGCTGATGATTTTACAGGGGAGGTAACGTGGATAAAGCAGGTGTTAGAAAAGCACAGCGTTTGTTTGCCTATGGCGAGAGACACCATTTCCGGCCCATTTGGAGAACTCGTAACGGAAGCTGCAGTCTTGAAAATGGTTTCGTTAGATTACCCATATCAGTTTTCTAACCAATCTGACCAGCTCTTGCATGGACGCGGTCAGAAATTCGGAGAGGGTAGAGTGCAGGTGCGACCTGGTCTAAAAACCGTCAGCTGGAAGCTCAGTTAACGCAAAACTTGGGAGCGGGCACACCTGAAAGCGAGAGAACATTTGGGAAATTGGTAGAAATGGCCGAGAAAAAATCAGCATTTGAAACTGTTGTACCCGAGGAGGACATCCTCGAAGGTGGTGTGTGCTAAAAGGCCGTAATGGGAGAAGAATGGCGATTTGGGCTAGTTGGTTTGAATTCATAGTAATAAGGGCTGCAGCGCGAGCACGAATGTGCTAGAAGAAACAGACAAAGTCGAGGTACGGAAGGCAAAAGAGGACAACACGAGCGCTGACTACCAACTTAATTTTGTTCGCAGCACACATGATAATATATACAACAGAAAACCTTTTGAACAGTTGGTAGTCAGCGCTCGTGTTGTCCTCTTTTGCCTTCCGTACCTCGACTCTGTCTGTTTCTTCTAGCACATTCGTGCTCGCGCTGCAGCCCTTATTGCCGTAATGGGAGTACCTGAATCGGAGGGTGTACCCCTCCGATTCGGGTCCTCCCATTACGAAGAAAGGATTTCTGCTGACTCCCGGGTCACCTAATTTTGACAGGCTTTTGAAACTAGACAGAGGTTCACTAAGGGCGGAGCAAAAGAAATACCACAGTCTGGTGCGTTTGCACGTCACGGCATACAAGGGAATCGCTCGACGCAACGTGACTATGCACAAAGAAGGCGGACTTATGTATAGACATGACAAAGACCGGAAACGTAAATTTTCGACCAGTTGGTAGTTGCCGAGAAGTACCGCAAAAATATTCTCTGTCTTTGTCATGGAAATGGATGGTCCGGACGTCTGGGTGTGAACAAAACAAAAGAACGGCTGCTTTTGGAGTACTATTGGCCAGGGTAGTGCCAAAGATGTAGAGCTGTTGGTCAGATCATGCGACGCAAGTGAACCGGTTGGAAACTGGGCGACCACTGAAAAGCCCATTTGAAACTCGTTTGACTGATCACAGAGCCTTTCCGTTGACTTGCAGTTGATACTGTGGGAGCATTGCCACAATCAAAGTCAGCATACAGATACCTCTTAACGATACCTTGATAGTCCGGGAACTAAGTTTCCGGAAGTGATTCCATTGAAAGAGTTGAGCTCTTAAGAAATTTCGGACTTGCTGTTGACAGCTTTTCTATAAACTAATGTTTCACTGAAATTCAGGCCGACCAGAAAACGGTATTCACCAGAGAATCGACGACTACGTTTCTGAGAAAGTGTGACATCAAGCTGATACACAGTTCTGTATATCATTCCCAATACAACAGCGTAGAGAAACTGCACTCGGTGCTGAAAAGAGTACTGCTTGCCTTGTGCTACGAGCACAGAGAGGACTGGGAAAAGTGTCTGCTAGCAGCTCTCTTTGCATTGAGAACCGTCCCGCCTGAGGCCACCAGTTTTCACCGCCAGGGTTGGTTTACAGGAGAACACTCAGTTCCCCATTGCGTATGTTTAAAGAATAGTGGGAAGGAACACTAGAGAACCACACCATTGGGGCCTATGTATTGCAGCTCCAGGAGCATTTAAGTGTCACGCGTAGACTAGTTCAGAAGGAACATGAAAGGAGCTCAAGAGAACCTGAAGGCGTGTTACGATAGAAACGCGAGGCACCGAACTTTCATCGAGAGGGATAAAGTCATGATCCTGCGTCTATCGCGGAAAAACAAGCTGGAAGCTCAATGGGAGGAGCCAGAGAGGTAGCGCATAAACTGTCAGACTCTAGCTATGCGTTGAAAATACCTGGACGGGGAAAAAAAATCAAGATTTACAATCGCAACTTAATGAAACCGTACGTGGAAGAAAAGAAGTTGTCAACATGTTACTAAATGAACCCGAGGAAATGACTGACGATCTACCCGTAATGGGAGCAGATACACGCAAGCAACGCAATGTAAAAGAAATTTTGGCCCTCTCGGCAAGCCGTGCACTTTTGGAGGAGTGGCAGGTAATGGACCTCAAGGAAGTGTTGGGTGAATTCGCGACAGTTTTGGCGAAAAGCCGGGAAAGACAAATTTGACGTGTCACGAAATTGAGATAACGTCAGCCGAGCCGGCAACATAGAAGCCTTACAGAGTTTCTCCGAAGCAGCATCAGATCATAGAGTGCCAAATAAAGCGCATGCAAGAGCTTGCGGTGAATGAGCCACGAAACGTAACTATATGTCACCCCTGATCCTTGTGCAAGCGCCGGGTAAATACCCTCGTCCTTGTGTCGATTATCAAACATTGAATACAATCACCAGGGATCAGCTCTACTTCATACCGAACATTGAAGAACGGGTTGAAAGAGTGAGTGGCGCTAACTACATTTGGACATTTGACTTGAAAGGGTGCTCTGGCAAGTGGCCCCTTTTACTCGGTTCACTTGTCCAACTGGGGCGCCACACTTCCACCTGATGAGTTTTGCACAACGTTGCACTAATTACCAGTCACTTAAGCAGATTAACGCTTACGAAAAAACGGGCACACGTGCCGCTTTGTGATGGTACTAGCTTTTGAAGACGATATTCTTTCTTGGGGACCTTTGACGCAAAAACTTTAGTCTATCTGTCTCTACTTTTGTCTGTTTGTTCACTGTTACCGCGAATCGGTTGCTTTAAACCGCACAAACAGATACCTCAAACGGCCGACCCCATCCGCAGCGCCCACCAATGTTGCTCAAGGATCAGCGTTCTTACGTGTGCGATTGTCAATTAAAAAGCAATCATTGCGCATATTTGAGGTACCATAACAACACGTCGATGTTTTTTATGTGTGCTTTTATACTAGAGAACGCACACACAAGTAATTTTAAAGACCGTAGCGTTAAACACGCCGCGCTGACATTGTGACGCGGTTATCAAAAAGGGGAAGTTTTACGAACGCTTTGCTAAAACGACACGGTGGTGGCACCTGCCCGTCGTTTTGCGTTCTACACCTTATCGCCTCCGAGAATGCACGTATCTTTCTCCGCAGGCACGCAGGCCTTCCTTCGTTCTCGGAGATAACTGCCAGATGGAGCTCGTGGCTAACGTGGCTCGATGCGCTTGTTCGCCTCCGCTGCACGCTCGAGGCACACTAATGCCTAGTTCACACTGAAAGATCCGCTTTCTACAGCGACCGAAATTCCCCTGCCGCCGAAACACAGCGTCGTTCGCATTGGACGCGTCCCGCGCCGCCGAATATGCCATCTACTACGGTACGAACGCGGGATGGATGCGCTGTCACCCGGTTGTTGTCGCGGCTCGAAAACGCTACTACGCTATCCAGTGGTGTATACTTCAACAATTCTCCTACGCAAGAAGCAAGAAAAGACAGTACTGCTTACTTTGCTGGGAAGTGGCTGTCTTGTAATGCACCAAGAGCAGAAAAACCACCGACGCCAGCGGCGTTGGTGGGTTCGTTTTGCTTTGCAAGACCGCAACGAGCTCGGTCACGCCAACAGCAAGCTCGGTCACCTCTTTCACGAAATACGGAGGCGAAGTAGGCACAGAGTAGGTTAAACTCCCGTTGGTTTCAACATTCATTTACGTGCACTGCAGCATAACAAGTGAGTAGGGCTTGGCCGCCATTTTTCAAAATTCCTTGACTAGCGCTCCTATTGGTCCGCGGTGACCGATTCGGCGGCAGACGCCGCAAAAATCGGTCCGAGAGTTATCGCCGCGGAGAATGCCCTTTCGGCGGATCTCGCCGCCGCCGAACCGGATTCGGAGCACTTTCGGCGGCCGGAATGCTCAGTGTGAACGCGGCCTGACGCAGCGCCTCCGGAATACCATTCACCGATTTTCTTGCGCTGAACATCAAATAAATGTTTTGTTCACCCTCTCCACATGCAAGACTATCGTCTTTCGACGGCATTTGCAGTTTACAAGCAGATACGGGGCCTATTTTTTTTACGCGTTCTAGAAACCAAATTGTTTCTGACAGGCTAATTGTTTATGAACTGCTTTCATTACAACATTAACGTTAGTGAAAACACTTGCCGCTGGTGTCTGGCGAAAATATAACTTCTCTACTTCTCACGACATTAAATTGTTTTTAGTCGTTTTCTACATCTATAAAATTACTGATTTTAACTGTCCTTTTGTATTTAGTAAACTTCTAGTTTGGTTGGTGAATTTCACCGGTTACATCGTTTAACGGTAGCAGCAATGTATCGATGCTGTTCGCCATTTTATTATGAGCGTCACGTGGTTGTTGTTTCGACATCAGCACTGAATTATGGACCGCAGCACCGCCGATAGTGGCTTCAATATTGTGGCGGCCATTCTGGGCTGCCGGCTTCGGGGCCAATACCACCCCGAAAACACCTTCGCAGAAAGCAGTGACTTTGAACGGCAAGTAACGACGAGAAGGGCATAGTGAGACCAACGACAGCAAGGCGACAATGTAGTTGGGATTGACGGAAGCACACTGATCTGGTAAGAAGTACAGAGAGGGCGTCTCTTCACACATTACCGACGGACCTCAAGGGATCCCATACCCGTCACCCAGCATGGTCGCTACACACTGCCTACCTACGTGCGAAGAACACCGAATGTTCCTCATTATATTCGCTCTAGGAAATCGCCTTCATTCTTCACCGTTCCCAGCTCTGTATGTTTTTCCTCAGTTATTCTCGTTTCGCAAACGTCGCAGCTACTCCTCGTTTCAGGCTGGACGTATTTTTTTTTGCTGTACTCTGCCTGTTCACCTGGCCGATCAACGTTCCTATGATTCGCCATTGCTTTCTCCGGTCTGCTAGCTTTCCAAAAGGCAAAAACTGTGTGTGGGCATGTTATTCATCTACGCTCTTGGTTCCCCGTTGTTTTGAGGAACCACGCGTACGATTATATTGCTACGTAGCTGACGTATCAGCGGTGAAAAGACGACAACGAGGAAGTGGTCTGTGGGTTGCGCGTGCTGCTTCCATCTTAGTCGACGCCATACGCATCATTTTGAATATAGATTTTAAATAGACACACCTCGTGTCATTTTTACGTAACATCTTTGTGGTGGACGTGCTGGGTACCTCCCCGTCTTCATCACGAAGCTCCGCAACGGCCACATCATCATAGGTCCAACCATGTCACAGGTTCAACAACCATCGTCTTCGCCACCTGTCCCTACCGTGACTTCTACATACGTCATTCTACCTCCTGCTCGTGATCCCGGTGTCTTTTCCGGTCAGGATGGCGTTGACGTAGACAAATGGATCAACCGGTACGAACGGGTCAGCGCAAGCTATAGGTGGGACCCGACTCTTATGCTTGCCAATGTGCTTTTTTACCTCGATGGCCCACCGCGCGTGTGGTTCGAGACGCACGAAGCGGAGATTACGAGCTGGGACTCCTTTAAAGAAAAGATCCGCGACCTTTTTGGCGACAACATTGGGCGGCAGATCGCAGCGCGGAATCAACTGGCGGCCCGTGCACAGACGTCGACGGAGTCGTACGTTGCGTACATTCACGACGTCATCGCCCTATGCCGCCAGATTGACGAGCACATGAGTGAGTCGGAGAAAGTGGCCCATGTGCTGAAAGGCATAGCAGACGACGCATTTAATCTACTAGTTTACAACAACGTTGCCACCGTCGACGCCAACATTAAAGAGTGCCGGCGGTTCGAAGAAGCGAAGAGCCGCCGTATTACTCAGCGATTCACCCGGCTGCCCAACACGGCCGCGACCTCATCGTGTGAAGCCGCCCGCCAGTCCCCCACGTATGACAATGTCACACGTATTGTTCGTCGGGAAATCGAAGCCGCCTGTCCAGCTCCTCTTCAGCCACCCGTTTTCGCAACGCTCGCCTCTGACCAACAACAGCCGTCAGTGGCATTAATACAAGCTGTGGTGAGGCAGGAGTTTGCGAACCTCGGACTTTCCTCAGCATGTCCCCTGACTCGCCCTGAAGTCCCGTCCTACTCCCGAGGACATGCTCGCCGTTCACCTCCAACAATGCCCTTCCGTAACCCTTCGGAATGGCGAACACCCGACGACCGACCTATTTGTTTTTCCTGCCACCAGCCTGGGCACGTTTCTCGCTATTTCCGCCGCCGTTGGTCAAACCAACCACGTCAGACTTTCTCTACCTCGGCGCTCATGCATCCGACGAGCCCTCGACGTTCAGACGCCACACCCTTCAATTTCTATTCGTCGTCATCTTACGAACCTTCCACTGACGCCCCTTTGCCCGGTCGCCGCTACCCTGACGCCCCTTCGTCCAGTCGCCGCAGCTCTCGCTCCCCGTCGCCGCTACGTCACCAATCCCGCTCTCCGCCACCTCGGCGCTTTTCCTCGCCGAGCTTCTCTGGACGACTGCAGCAGGAAAACTAGATATTGCAGCTTATAGAGGTGAAGCTGCAATACCAATGACGAACGAAAATCCTCTACTGACGCTTCCCACGCACCATAGCCTGCTTGAAGTACAAGTCGACCATGTTCCTGTGACCGCCCTCGTTGACACAGGTGCGCACCTGTCTATTATGAGCGCTTCTCTTCGCTGCCGCTTACAAAAGATTATGACGCCATCTACGACGCAGGCAATACGTGTTTCCGATGGCGGTTCTGTACCAGTAATCGGAATGTGCACTGCTCGTGTCAGCATTGCCGGTCGTCACGCCGTGGTCGTTTTTGCCGTGCTAGCCTGCTGCCCTCATGACCTCATACTTGGCCTTGATTTCCTTTCGGCACACTCGGCCTTAATTGATTGTTCGTCTGGTATTCTCAGCCTTGATCTACCAATCTTTGCCGACTACTCTGCAAAGCCCACTAGCCGCTTGAGCCCAACCACTTTCGTTCGCCTGCCACCTCAAGCCGTCACGTACGTGTCTTTGTCATCGACCCCTCCCGTTCCTGACGGTGATTATATCGTTACGCCAATTACTGAAGTTCGGCTGGCGCGCAGTGTTACTGTGCCCTATACCATCGCGACCATAACAGATAACTGTGTGTTACTTCCGCTCCTTAACTTTGGTTTCACCCCTCAAGTGTTGTTCTGCCAGAAGTCTCTAGCCCAGCTAACCGCCATACCAGAGGACGATGTCAGTGTTGTCGCTGTATCTGCTCCTGATCGAAGCGCAGTCTCACGGTCACCTAGCTCAGACGGTGGTATGTTTCGAAACATGATTGGATCGGAGCTGTCGCCTCACCAGGCCAACGCTCTCTGCCAAGGTTTGGCCTCATACAGTGACATTTTCGACACCGACGATTGTCCTTCGGGCCAGACTAAAATTGTCACTCACCGAATCAACACTGGTGACTCTGCGCCCATTCACCGTCGGCCGTACCGCGTGTCAGCATCTGAGCGAGAAGTGATTCAGAAATAAGTGGCCAAAATGCTTACGGAAAACGTAATCGAACCATCAACGAGCCCTTGGGCATCTCCCGTGGTATTAGTAAAAAAGAAAGACGGCTCATGGCGTTTCTGCGTTGATTATCGCCACCTCAACAAAATTACCAAAAAAGACGTGTACCCTCTACCACGCATTGACGATGCCCTTGATTGCCTCCATGGCGCCACCTTCTTTTCATCTCTCGACCTCCGATCTGGCTACTGGCAAATTGCTGTAGATGACACTGACCGAGAAAAGACCGCCTTCGTTACCCCTGACGGCCTTTACCAATTCAAGGTCATACCGTTCGGGCTCTGCAACGCTCCAGCGACCTTCGAGAGAATGATGGACACGCTCCTACAAGGATTTAAATGATCGACATGTTTGTGTTACCTGGACGACGTGATCATTTTCTCACCTACCTTTGCAACCCACCTTGAACGCCTTTCGACTATTCTATCCATATTTCGACGGGCCGGCCTGCAGCTCAATTCCTCCAAGTGCCACTTTGGTCTTCGTCAGATTACCGTATTGGGTCACCTTGTTGACGCTGCCGGCGTACAGCCAGACCCGGCGAAAGTACGCGCTGTAACAAACTTCCCAGTCCCACACTCTGTCCATGATGTTCGCAATTTTGTGGGCCTCTGCTCCTACTTTCGCTGGTTCGTGAAAAACTTTGCTGCACTCGCACGGCCACTCACCGACCTTCTCAAACAAGACGTCCCATTTTCTTGGGGCCCTCCTCAAGCTGACGCCTTCTCTCAGCTAATCACCGCTCTAACGACACCTCCTATTCTTGCACATTTCGACCCCGATGCTCCCACAGAAGTGCGAACAGACGCGAGTGGTCACGGAATTGGTGCAGTTTTGGCGCAAATTCAGCGGGGCAACGACCGTGTAATCGCGTACGCGAGCCGTCTGCTTTCTAAGTCTGAACGCAATTATTCTATAACAGAACGGGAATGTCTCGCTCTTGTTTGGGCGGTTTCGAAATTTCGTCCTTACTTGTATGGCCGTCCTTTCCGTGTCATCACAGATCACCACGCGCTGTGTTGGCTTTCTTCTCTGAAGGACCCCACTGGACGACTTGGTCGTTGGGCATTACGCCTACAGGAGTATTCCTACTCGGTTGCTTATAAGTCTGGAAGTCTCCATCTGGACGCCGATTGCTTATCCCGCTACCCTGTTGATCAGCCCGACGACCCAGACATCGAGCCTAGCCTCAGCGTCATGTCAATGTCCCAGTTTCTTCAGATTGGTGATGAACAACGACGTGATGCTTCTCTGCGACAACTTATTGACCGTCTCGAATCTGCTCCGAACGACACGTCACTTCGCATGTACGTCCTCCTGAATGGCACGCTGTACCGTCGTAGCCTCCAGCCAGATGGCCCTGAGCTCCTTCTTGTCGTGCGGAAAAATTAGCGTTCAACCGTGCTGCACGAGCTTCACGATGAACCAACTGCTGGTCATCTGGGTGTATCTCGGATGTACGACCGCGTGCGTCGCCGCTTCTTTTGGCGCGGTCTCGCCCGGTCCGTTCGCCGTTACGTGTCCTCCTGCGATAAATGCCAACGTAGGAAGCGACCTACGGCGCCCCCGGCTGGACTTCTTCAACCGATCTCCATCCCAACCGAACCTTTCTTCCGTGTTGGTATAGATCTTCTCGGTCCTTTTCCCCAGTCGAAATTGGGCAACAAGTGGGTCGCTGTTGCTATAGACTAGGCGACTAGGTATGCCATCACTCGAGCGCTCCCCACCAGCACCGCTACGGACGTTGCGGACTTTTTGCTCCACGACGTCATCCTACAGCATGGCGCTCGTCGCCAATTACTCACAGATCGTGGCCGCGTATTTTTGTCCCGTGTGATCGACGATCTTCTGCGCTCTTCCTCGACGCACCACAAGCTGACCACTTCCTACCATCCCCAAACAAATGGCCTTACCGAACGGCTAAATCGGACCCTAACGGACATGCTCGCGATGTATGTGTCTTCCGACCACCATGACTGGGACCTGGCGCTACCTCACGTGACCTTCGCGTACAATTCTTCGCGCCACGACACCACTGGTTATTCACCCTTTTATTTGCTTTATGGCCGTGATCCGACGTTACCACTCGACACCTTATTTCCAACCACTACAACGCCGTCAATCGAATATGCACGCGACGCTATTGCTGGTGCTGACCACGCACGTCAGATCGCCCGCTCTAGACTTTCGGCTTCGTAAGCCACCCAGAAAGCCATCTACGACAGCCGGCATGCTGAAGTTCACTTCTCACCCGGTTCTCTTGTTCTCCTGTGGTGCCCAGTTCGTCGAGTTGGCTTATCAGAGAAGTTATTGTCTTGCTACATGGGTCCTTACCGTATCGTCTGCCAGGTAACCGACGTCACCTATGAGATCGTTTCTGCATCTGAGACCACAAGCCTGCCTGCAACCACACCCAGTGATGTTGTGCACGTCAGCAGGCTAAAACCTTACCATCTGCCTACTGAAGACCGTAGTTAATGTGCACCGAGACGGCGCTTTCACCGCCGGGGGGGGTAATGCTACGTAGCTGACGTATCAGCGGTGAAAAGACGACAACGAGGAAGTGGTCTTTGGGTTGTGCGTGCTGCTTCCATCTTAGTCGGCGCCATACGCATCATTTTGAATATAGATTTTAAATAGACACACCTCGTGTCATTTTTACGTAACAATATATTCAGAATTTTTTCATTTACTAACACCACACTTTTGCAACTGGATTATTACCCTCTAGCCCCGCCGCGGTGGTCTAGTGGCTAAGGTACTCGGCTGCTGACCCGCAGGGCGCGGGTTCGAATCCCGGCTGCGGCGGCTGCATTTCCGATGGAGGCGGAAATGTTGTAGGTCCGTGTTCTCAGGTTTGGGTGCACGTTAAAGAACCCCAGGTGGTCTAAATTTCCGGAGCCCTCCACTACGGCGTCTCTCATAATCATATAGTGGTTTTGGGACGTTAAACCCCACATATCAAACAATCAATTACCCTCTAATTTTCTAGGAGCGAAGCTCCACAATTCATGGGCTGAGCGTTCCATCGTAATCATTTGTAGCCACCTCTCGTTAGTTTTTGAATCGGCCGTAGAGGGCAGTACTTGTACATATAACGAAATGCATATACGCTGAAAAGTGCAAGTGCTATGATCAGAGAGCGTTGCTTGTAGTATGAAAAATAATAAAATTCAAAGCGTATCCATGGAATGAATAAGGTTGATAACTGGGCTAGTTGGCAGCTGACCATTTTGCCGTAAGGTTCAGTAGCGCAGTTTTTATTATACGCATGTCGTGTCGTTCTTATCGCTCTCGTTCATGTTACAAACAGTGCTACTGAACCTTACGGTAAAATTATCATGGAGTGAATGATCATGACTGGGGCGAAGCGTTCCTCCGTCCGTCCGCCCTTCCATCCCTACGTTCGTTCACGCTTCCGTTCATCCGTCCATTCGCTTATCCGTGCGTTTCTTCGTGCATACGTCCCTGCGTACGTTCATGCGTGCGTCCTTCCATCCTTTTGTGCGTCCATCCATGCGTCCGTCCGTCCATCACACAGACAGACAGACAGACAGACAGACAGACAGACAGACAGACAGACAGACAGACAGACAGACAGACAGACAGACAGACGCGGCCAGCAGATGATTCATGATTGGCCGATAAACAATATTATACGTGCAAGGCGGCGGCGGCCCGCGCACGAAGACGGAATACCGATGTGCGAGCGAGTGAGGAAATAGGAAGGACGTCACATGAAGACGTTGGCGATCACGTGCTCGTCGGCAGCGCCGTACTCTAGGGGGGCGTGGCGTAGTAAAATAAAAGCCGTTCTGGCGCGCTCCGCGCGTTCAGAAGGTTGACGGATGGACAAGGCTGCAGAGCGGCGTGCGCGCAAGGCGGCGGTGGCTCGCGCTTGAAGATGGAACCCCGGTGTGCGAGCGCGAAAGCCAGAAGAGTGCCGTGAAGCTGCACGATGGCGCCGACATGATCCCGCCGTACGAGAACGGGAAGCCAAAGCGGCGTGGCAGTGGCATGTGGATTCAGCTTCACCCCACTCTCCATCATTCACCCCGTGGATATGCTGACATTTTTTTTTCTCATACAAGCAGAAACATCTAATAACTATTGAAAGAGCTATTAGGGGGACAAAATTTTCTGCCATTGGCTGCAGAAGTAATCTCCAATAACGCCGATGTTCTGCAGAAAATACTACTTTTAAAGAGAGCCAACATAACTGAATTCTGCGAACCTTGAAAACACTGCAAAGTATGGAGATTATCATGTTCTTCACTGGAGAAAAACTACAAGACTATTATAAATTTATTAAGTTTTATGGTACCCTAAGACTGAATGAAAACTTCTTGATAAAAATCCTCATAAACGTAACAGAATAAATAAATAAGAAAATGTTCTTTCAGGCTGCCAAAATGTGGGTCCAGGCTACGAGAAGTACCCTCCGATCATTTGGTCATACATGATCAGTTATGGTTAGACCTGTGCGCCGGTACCGAATCGCCGGCGGCGGTGTGCCGGTGTTTTAACATAAGGCGGCGGCAGGTGATCGGCGTGAAGCTCATTGGATCATTGGAGCGCAAAAGGGAGGGGGGGTATACTCCAGAGTGAGGAGAAGAGAACAGTCTTTCTAATTGTGAAAAATACAAACCATAAAAATATGCACTGTCTCCTTGAACAAAGCTCTGTATTGCTAGATTCCGCTTCCGTTCTGCGCAGCGTGCCGGTTGTGTTCCGTGGCTTTGGAATGTGACGGTGGAAGCCGCCTTCACATTCTTGTGCTGCCCATTGCCCTTTTTGGCAGGAATTTGATAAGGGCAGGGAAAACCGCCATCGCGACGATGGAATCCTAACTTGTGAAGAAGCGCCTCGCGAGCGTACCGCTAGAAGAGGGAGCATGCCCTGCCCCATGGGAAGGGGCGGATGGAACTCACCAATGTCGATGCCTCAGTTTCTTATGACGTCCATATCTTCCTAGCGGTGTTACGAGCAGTTGTGAAGACCTTTTGACTTGACTGGCACGCACATAGTCAGTACTGAAAAATAAGCTTCAAGGAAAGAGCGCCGGCATGGAGCAACACGTGACTGAGCGCTAAAGTGACGGGAAGTCACTATAACCGAAAGAATTTCGTCCGAAATACCAGTAACGTCGGATATAGCTGCCTTGTGACGGATGAACAATAGCACAAGATCTCGTGAGAAGTGCTCCACTCAAATGAGTGTAACGTTTACACGTCCCCTCTCGTATATTTACCCGACTTTCACCTATAACGTGGCTCATGTCCAAGCACATTCAATTGCTTTATGCCACAGTGACCCCAAAGCAATGGTTACTGTGTGACAAGTGAAATAAAAGACAGCATGAAGGAACAAAATATTAAAAAGACTTCACGCGATCAATATATATATATATATATATATATATATATATAATGTTACCATGTTTTAATGCACAATCTACATACTTTGCTAAATTGACAAATTGACTTCAAGAAGGCATCAGTTTTTGAGAGGGGAGGGGACAGAGAGCTGCTGCATCGCACCATTTATATGACGATTTCGTTTGCTCAAAGAATCAGACAAAATGGCACATGGTTCGTTTTCTTTAGTTATGCACTCATTGATTTGCATGAATAAACCCAATGAAATAAAGCGTACGAACCCGCAGATATTTTTATCTGCCTATGGAAGTTATGAAAGACTAAAATAGAAGCAGTAGAGAAGACAATTTTGTTTAACAGATACCATGATATGCGAAAGATTGCGCTTAGTGCAATAAATATAAAACTTTCCACAGCGACGCACCACCTGCGGTCAATTTGAGAACGACCAATGCGATTATTGGAATCCGAAAACATTTAACCGCTTAATACACTCTTTCATGACCGCCATCATGTGAGGCACAATGTGAGCATGTGAAACAAACACTGTAGTAGACCAAGCGAAACGTGTCAAGCCTCATTAGGAACCCTGAACATGTGAAAAAAATAATTCCGAAAGACTTCATTGCAGCGTCGGGTTCAACCCACTGGTGAACACCGGGACTACACGTTTCAGCTTTCGCTGGTTGACCATTTGTACGGAGTGCTTGGGCGGGGATTTTTCTTTGCTCCTGACGCTTGCTGAAGCTTATACGGACTCGTACTATAACCTAGAAAAACATCGGGTGGTGTGATGGTTCAACTATCGTGGGAATGTTGGGAAGTACACAGTTAGGATTGAATTGCGTTAGTTAGAGAACTGCCTATACGCGTGTTCTCATTTTCAATTTGGTTCTGCGCGCAGCAGCTTCGCTCGGCCTACAGCGTTGACAGGTGTGTATACATGTGTGTGTCGGGGAGCGGCGCAAAAAACGGTATCTTGTTGAATGTGGCGGGAGCATGCTAGGTTTCCTGGCTTAGGCAACGTTGCATATTTACTTTGAGTATTTGATAGTTATGGGAAAATGTCGTCCACATACTGATCCCCATTAATTTATAATCCGCAATTCACCAAGAGAACTGCATTAATTGTACTATATTGTCTGTATAATTACGTCTTTCCTTGATGCACTCAACGTGGCTGCACAACGACGATGCTAAATGAACGCCCCTCAATAATCCACTGAACTTCCCGGCGTTAAAAAAATTTCTCCTGCTCTGCACTGAATGGTCTTTACAGCGGAGTGAGAGATCCGTTGTATACGAACCACTGCTTTCCCTATCTTTGTGCGCATGTGCCTACCATGCGTATAAACCAAATGCGTTGATTATTTACTGTTCTACACATTATTCTTATTTACATAAATTGACCAGGCGGCGGCGGCGCACAGCTGTAGTTGTGGTAATATTAAATTGTGGCCGCCTTTGCGCATTTTTAAAGACAACAGTCTTTCTTGGGGACCTCGGACGCAAAAAGTTTGGTCTGTCTGTATGTATGTCTGTCTGTCTGTGCATTTGTCTGTTTGTTCTTCTTTAACAGCACGAAGTACTTGAAACGGCCGACAACATCCGCAGCGCCCACTAATGTTGCTCAAGATTCAGCGTTCATACTTGCGCAATTGTCAATCAAAAAGCAATCATTGCGCATGTCTGGGGCACCATAACAACACGTATATATTCTACTTGTGCGTCTTTTACTATAAAAGGCATCCATAAGTAATTTTAAGGACCATAGCGCTTATCACGCTGCGCTAACCATTCAATGCTTGCAAAAAAAGGCGAGTGTTTCCAACGCATGGCTCAGACGAGACTGTGGTGGCACCTACCCGTCGCCTTGCGTTCTACATCTTATCACCTCTGAGACGGGCGTGCACACCCGTCTCAGTGCCACGTGATTTGTTTTCCAAGAAAACTGCCTGATGGCGCTCATGTCTCACGTGTGACATGACTTGATGCGCTCGTTCGCCTCTGCTGCATGCTCGAGGCACTCTAGCGCAGCGCCTCCAGATTACCATTCACCAATTATCTTGCGCAGAACATCAAATAAATGTTTTGTTCTCTCTCTCCACACGCAAGACTATCGTGTTTCGATGACATTTGCAGACTAACATGCAGATACGGAGTTAACTCATTTCTTGAAGTAAGTTTCTGCTATATCAAACGTGCTACGTTCCACTGAGTACTGAAATAGTCTCATTTTAGTGCTTGTTCTTCTATATTACAGGCAAAGTAAAATAAAACACTTTGCAGTATAGTATTCTGTCTTTAACTAATCACAAAAACAAGGCACTAGGTTGCAATAACAAGAATGTCTGTTCAATCAAAAGGCTTTGTTCGTGGTTTTATTCAATAAACTCGCATTCAAAACGTAATTACAAAACTTGCTGACATGGCCGAGAGCGCGTTTTTGACCACATGCAATTACAATCTTCAATACAGCTGGTATAGTTACAGTAGTCGCATGTATGGGCCACCATTTATCGCCTTCTGAGCGTAGCAGTTACAACTGTACAAGACTGTGGACATATCATCCGTGTAGCTAAAGGCACGCGAGAAAACGTACACGATTATTCGATGTCGCCCTTATTTGAGAGAAGGACATTGAATTGTAAACTTTCTTTTGAAGGTAGTCAAGTAACAGTAAAATACGAGTACTTCTTTGCACGACCACCATGGAGATCTTCGAAAGTAAGTGGTCTAGCTCAAACCCGAGGAGGCACGCTTTAGAAAACCTGTATCAAAGAGAAACTGAAGGGTAGCTAGGATTATTTTCCAGATAAAAACTCTTTGGAAACACCTCCGAAAAATCTTTAGTGGTTTCTAGGAGTCGTCACTGAGTGCTTCTCTTATTGTAGAAAACCCACTGAAGCGTTGGCGTCTTCTTTCATGGGGGCTCCACTGATCGCCCCATAAAGAATCAGTGGAAGATATCAATTTCACTTGCTTCTGAGCATTTTTCAACTCTTCTAAATGGTATGATCGAAAAGTATAACAGAATGAATAAACAAGCAAATCCTTGAAAGGTGACTGATTTTCTATTTGTGCACAGAAAGAAAAGAAGAATCAAGTGGAACCGTTTTCTAAACCACAATTAGCAAAGAGACGGCTGCCAGCGCAACAGCAAGTACAAAAAGCGTCGAGCTGTTTTTATGACATGGCTTGGTAAGAGTGCACATTCCTTTCTTGTTTTCGTTGTGTTTAGGCCGTCATTGTGTTCAATTGCAGTTGGCGGCAAAACGTGGATGCACTTTTATATATCAGTTCTTCCTAAAGGAGATACTCGCTTCGCCTTGAAATGTTTATTATCCGTACTTTGAAACATCACATGCAGTGAATTTGTGAGCTAACCAATTACTTTCGGACACAGTCTATCTATCTATCTATCTATCTATCTATCTATCTATCTATCTTACCAGATGGCTACGTCAGGATGCAATTGTTATAGTGTCCTTAGTTCTAATTATGCCAAAAGTGGCATATTAGGGGAAATACATATTCAAGGCTCTTTTGTAACATTCCAAGCAGTGTAACAGTGTTACAGTGGAACGGAATCTTGCCAACGTCACGCCTTCCAATAAAGGGAGGAGAGGTGCTTGAGCTAGCCTTCCGAATATCTTCGGAACTGCTAGAAAAAGTACAAAAACTTAGAGCAAAAGCTGTACTGCTACTTGTCTCACAAGTTCATTCATCGCGTCAAAGGATGCTGAGCAGCTGCAGCGCATGTGCAAGGCAAAAAAGTGTAAGACGGGCCTTGGTAAAAAGTAAGAGCCGCATGTCTCGATGCACCAGCCAGATATAAAGGGAAACACTCTTGACCCACGACTGTTTCGTGGACTGCAGCTGAAACTTCTGCCCTATCCCACATGCGTCTCTTTTCCTCGAAGTCGTGTCTCTTGATGCACTGGAATGCGTCGCAACGGGCACGTTCGGATGGGGCCTCGTCACTGTGGTACCACGTGACTAATTGAAGGGTCACTGGCTGCTTCACAGACGTTTTGTCACTCAGCCTTAATATATAAGGAGCTTCTGATGGGCTGTTCGTTGGTACGCTTCAGAGATAGAGAGCGAGAAAAAGATTAAGCAAAAGGCAGGGAGGCTGACGAAAAAAAGATTTCCGGTTTGCAACAAAAAAAAACCATCAGCACTCAGTTCGCGCGATAGGCTAAACACAATATTTCAGTAGATGTATCTAAAAGGCAGGATATGAGAGATCAAGTAAATAAAGAACTAGCTGCATAAACACTTGAAAGAAAGGCAGGACATAACACCCTTATAGAGATAGTTACCAAGCGCGAAAAGGTGCCAAGATGAAATCCACTCCAGCGACAATTTTCGTAGAGTCTTTGAGCAAAACACACCAATCGCACGTAGTACCTATCTATATACAATATGCGTTTCAGCCCGTGTTTTCTCCTCATCATAACTTTCATTAAAGCACTGTTCGTAATAAAAATGGAATGCATAAACCACCAAGTAACATTTGTACTCTGAGAACTCTGTGTGACCTTATTCGTACTTTTTAAGGCTGCGCGCAGCAGCTGGATGAATTAATTTTTTTTGTCACAGCAATCCTCTATTCCATGTAGCCAATCAATACCAGGTGGAGATCATGCTTTATGGGAATAATCGATTGTTTATTTTTGTTTGTTTAGCACATCGATATAGTACAGTAAGTGCGATGCGGGATGAATAGTACTTTACTCGGCTCCTGTATGGAGTTGAATGCGCAATGTTCATGCTTCTTAGTACCTACAACAAAAATCATAAGCAGGAGCTGTGCCCATTCAAAAAAAGATCACCACTTCGCCCACTTTCCTTCGTTGGGACCCTTATAAGGGTGCGAAAACATATATAATACTGTCACGTGATTACGGAAAGACACCAACGTCTGTTCACAGGAGCAGCAGTACTGGACGTCGAGGCAAACCGAACGTTAGAACACGAGTACACAAGTAGTCTTCTTTTTCCCAAAATGGCACATGCTCGCAATGGCATTGCTCAATCTCGTTCCATGCCCCTGGCATTATCCCCCCTCCAAAAAAATGTACAGCCCGGATATTCAATGCCGATTAAAAGGCAAAGTAATTGCGAACACGCACAAAGACGCATGATTAGGTAGTGTCAGGTGGCTCGGGGGTAGTGTGGCTTCATCCGTGACGCATGAACAATGTTCGCCTGCTGGGAACATCAACATCGCCGAGCTGTGTCTTGAAACAGGACTTCGTAGTTGACATCTGTGAGGCGCTGTAGGACTCTATAGGGACCGAAGTAGCGGTGAAGTAACTTTTCCGAACGGCCCCTTTGGCGAACGAGGATCTACAGGCACACCAGATCACCGGGTTGGTAAATAACATGACAATGACTGGAGTTGTACCTCTGCGAGTCGATGCTTTGTTGTTTTCGGATCCGCTCGAGTGCAAGCTGGCGGGCCGTGTCAGCGAGCCGGATAAAGTCGTTCGCATCAGTAAGAATATCGGTTATGTCAGGCAGGAGCATGGCATCTAGCATTGTAATTGCTTCTCGGCCGTGAAGAAACCGGAAAGGAATGAAACCTGTAGTTTCTTCAACCGCAGTGTTGTAAGCGAACGTTACGAATGGCAAAATCTCATCCCAGTTTTTGTGATCGCGGTCGACGTACATGGATAGCATGTCGGCGAGCGTCTTGTTTAATCTCTCCATCAGGTCATTCGTTTGTCGATGGTATGTTGTCGCTTTGTGCTGAGCTGTTTTACTAAGTATCATGACGTCTTGAATCAATTGGGCTGTAAAGCCTGTTCCACGGTCAGTGATAAGAACTGTCGGCGCTCCATGGTGCAGGACGATGTTGTTCATGAAAAAATGCGCAATCTCATTGGTGATGCCTTGCTGTTGGCTTTCGTGTCGCAGTACCTTGTTAAATAGTCAGTAGCGACTACGATCCAGTGGTTGCCATCATGTGACTTCGGGAAGAACCCAAGAAAGCCCATGCCGATTCGTTCAAACGTTTGCCACGGTGGTGCAACACGCTGCAATAATCAGCCGGGCGCACAGGTGGGGCTTTACGGCGCTGACAATGATTACACGTTTTAACGTAATGCTTGAAATTCTGGGTGAGCTATGCCCAGTAGTATTGAGTCCGAATACAAGCAAGTGTACGTGCGAATCCTAGGTGGCCGGAGGAAGGCTCGTCGTGGCAGGCAGATAAAATCTCAGCACGTAGCCCTGGTGGAATGACGAGGAGGTATTCAGTCGCATAAGGTTTAAGTTCTTTTTGTAGAGTATAACGTTGGGAAGGCAAAATGACCCTGAACGTGCGAATGTCGATGGTGGACTTGAGCTGTGACCTTGAAGGTATTTGATTAGTTGTCGGTGCTCTGAATCATTCCACTGTTGTTGGGCCAAGTCAGATTCCCTTACTGCTCAAAGAAAATGGCCATCGGTATCATCATCGCTTCATGTCGTGGCGAGGGGAGCGCGAAAGGCAATCAGCATCAGTGTGTGCCTGCGACCCGACTTGTAGACGACTGTAACCTCAAATTCTTGAAGGCGCAAGCTTCACCTTGCAAGGCGCCCTGAAGGGTCCTTGAGATTGGCCAGCCAACAGAGGGCATGATGGTATATGTAACTACTCTGAATGGACGGCCATACAGATACGGTCAGAACTTTGATATCTCTCAAATGACAGCGAGGCATTCCTTCTCCGTGGTCGAAGAGTTAGTTTCCGCAGATGACAGAATGCGACTAGCATAAGCGATGTGACGCTCTGCGCCGTCTTGCCACTGGACAAGCACTGCACCAAGACCGATGTTGCTTGCGTTAGTGTTAAGTACGGTGGCGACATCTTCATCAAAGTGCCCTAGTAAGGGTTCCCCCTGAAGGGGCTGTTGAAGCTTGGAAAAAGCGGCTCTCTGCTCTGGACCCCATACAAAAGGTCGTGAAGCGGGTAAGGGGTTCGACGATGTTAGCAAAGCTCTGCACAAAGCGCCTGTAGAAGGCGCAGAGACCCAAAAATTGGTGAAAATCCCGTTTGTTCGAAGGCGGAGGAAATGCAGCAACGGCCATGGTCTTTTTTGGGTCTGGTCGAATGGCATCGTGACTGACAAGGTGGCCGAGGAACTTTAGTTCCCCATAGCCGAAATGACACTTCTCCGGTTTTAGCGATAAGCCTACGGATCGAATAGCGACGAAGACGGACTCAAGTCGTTGTACATGTTGCTCTAACGTTTTTGAAAAAAACAACGACGTCGCCGGGATAGACGAGCGAGGATTCCCACTTCAGAACGGACAGGACGGTGTCCATCATCCTTTGGAACGTTGCCGGTGGAGAGCACAATCCAAACGGTAGCACTTTGAATTCGTAGAGGCCATCTGAAGTTATGAACGCTGTTTTTTCCTATCGCGTTCATCGAACTCGATCTGTCAGTAGCCGCTGCGTAAATCCATTGATGAAAGCTGTCGGGCATGTCGAAGTCGATACAGTGATCTATGCGGGAGAGAGGGCAGACGTCTTTCTTCGTCACTTTGTTGAGCTTCCGGTAATCGTTGCAAAATCCAAGAATGCCGTCCTTCTTTTTAACAAGTACGATGGGTGACGCCCGTGGACTGTTCTAGGGTTGGATGACGTCGTCGTGGAGCATCTGTTTCAACTGGAAACGTATTGCCTCTTGTTATTTTGGCGACACGCGGTAGGCGCGCTGTTGTACAGGCCGTTTGGTAGGGTGCGTTATAACGGGGTGCTTCACGATTGGGGTCTGCTTGATTATGAAGGTGGACGCAAAGCAGTCACTATACGTACGTAAGCTCATGCGTATCTGCTGCTGCTGTGGAGAGAATAGCTGGCAATTCACGTCAACTGTACTGGCTAAGGAAGTGTTACATTCGGTGGCAGTGGCAATCGGAGCAATAGCGGAACATTCTTCGTCATCAATGGCTTCAAAGTTTGCGATCGCTGTTCTGTTTGCCAAGTGTTGGCACTGGCTGCCTAAATTCGTGATTAAAAAGCTGAGTCCTCCAATGTTTCAGTTGGACGATAGCGCCTGCGACACAAGCTGCCGAGCCAAGAGCATCGAGAGGTTAGTTTTGGCGATGCCACTATTCTTTGTCGTCACAGTCGCTCTCCACTGTTACAAACATACTGGCTCGCGGCGGAAATGCGATGGTGTCGTCAGCAATTTCAACTGTTGTGGTCTGCGCAGCTGCAACTTTTTGTCTGGCTATATTTTCGTCAGAGAGCGTTATGAGCAGTTCGCAAAGGTTAATAACTGCTCCATGCTCGCGGAGGAAATCCATTTCAAGAATGAGATTTTGGGAGCAGTCGCGCAATACGACAAAGGAAGCAATGTATTATGGCGACTGGCGACTTGTGATTCAGGCAGTGCATATTCCCAGTGGTGTCAATAGGTGACCTCCTGCTGTCTGGAGGTTGGGTCCATGTCCCCAAGGTGTCGATACCTTTCGTAGCTGTGCAGTGAGGTCAGCGTTCATCACGGAATAATCGGCACCCATATCTACCAAAGCGCTTAGCGGGTGGTTGTCGAAAAGAACGGAGATGCCAGCATACACACGTTTGTCGTCGATGGCACACGTCGGTGAAAGGATGTCGTCGGATGTCGGCAGGCAGTGGGGGGGAGGGTCTCGTGATGGTAAATCAACAGCGGCATCACCTCCAGAGGTCGCTGTTTTAAGTTTCCCTGGTGCGGGCTCGTGGATCCAGGCAATCTTCCTGCAAAGATGTCTGCAAAGGTCGATTGTTGGCCAGGTGACGTGGAGCGCCGTGGAGACGGTGAGCGGGATTTGCGACGTGGAAGGGTTGGGGACTACTGGCTTGTCTAGAACTCGGTGATAGCACGGGGCCGCCCACCATCTTAGGGTCGACGAGCATTTGGACGAAACCAGGAATACCCTTGTGTCTGTACGCGCACTCACAGTAGATGTGAACTGGTTCACCACAGTGATAACAGAGAGGCAGGCTCTCAAGAGCACGCCACACACTGGATTTCCATGTAAATGGTGAATTGCCGTACTGTGGTGGCCCTGAGTAGGATAACGTCGCCGTATGCAGGGTGGATGGACAGGACGGATAACAAACAACCGGTGCTGGAGTACGTAATGCTTCCGCGTACGTTAACAACGCAGCTTCGGCTGGACGCGGGGTCGTCATGGATTGTACCTCGGCTTAACGCAGAGTCATCATGGGTTGCACCAGCTACCAGACCTGTTCGCGGACGACATCCGTTAGAGCAGCAACATAGGGCTGAGAAAAAACCACGTGCTGCTTTTGCACCTCCTAGCGCACAATACTGTGCACGAGCTCCGTCAGGTCTCTTGTAGTCTTGACGTCAGGTGTTGGCAGGGCCAATGATACATACGAAAGACTGTCAGGACGCTCATACTGATACAAACGCTGCCTTAGTATTCTCTCCTTTGTCGTGGCTTCGCGGAGAAAATTCGTTACAGTGCTAAGAGGGTTGCGCACTAGTCCAGCGAACAACTGTTCTTTCACTCCCCGCATCAGGAGCTTCTTCTCTTTCGGCATGGAGGAGTCAGCTCGCCTGAACAGCCGCGACATGTCCTCAACGAACATGGCAACACTCTCGTTCGGACGCTGATTTTGGGAATGGAGGAGCCGTTTCGTTTGCTCCTTTCGGTCAGAGCTTCGGAAGGTATTCCGCAACTGGTTGCAAAACTCTGGCCAGGTTGTCATAGCGGTTTCATGGTTTTCGAACCAAGTGCATGCAGAGTCTTCGAGGTAAAAGTAGACATACCGAAGCTTTCGGTGCTCGTTCTACTCGTTGATGCTGGCGCAACGGTTGTAGTCGTCAAGCCAGTCGTTGACGTCCTCGTAAAGGCCACCGTGGAACGGCTTCGGATTTCGCGGGGCGTTGAAGAAAGATGGAGGATGAAGCATCGATGTCTCTTGGGTTTTCGTGCCAGCACTTGCCATAGTTATGTCGAGTTGTGGAAGCGGTCCAAATACAGGTGGTAGGCCTTGTTGTCGCCTGCTACGCCGCAGGTCAGCTGGTTCTTCCAAGTCACGACAAGTGTCGGGATCTTGCTTTTGATTGCAGTGCATACAACACTACCCCGCACCTGAAAGTAAACATTCGACAGAAGTATGTAGGGTTGGGTATGAAACTGGGAGATGATTTAGACTCCACCCAAAAGTTTTGAAGAAACCCGACGTTTCGTAACCGACTTGGTTCTTCCCTCAAGGGTGACGGCGGAGGCTACATGGCAGCGTCGTCTTCAAAGCATTCGCGTGGCGGCTAATGACCTCTCTCTCTCTCTCTCTCTCTTTCTCTCTCTCTCGTTGTGCCGTGGAGCGCAGTCCGTGTGAATACATGGGGGGAAGGGTTCCGAGAGGGTGGTTGATATTATGGGCTGTCCTCTGTATGTGCCACGACTCGAGTAAGAACCTTCTACTACAGTTCGGCTATCCTTCCCCCAGTGTATTCACACGAACTGCGCTCCACGGCAAAACGAGAGAGAAAAAGAGGGAGAGAGAGGGAGTCATTAGCCACCCCGCGAGTGCTTTGAAGACGACGCTGCTACGTAGCCTCCGCAGTCACCCCTGAGGAAGGAACAAAGTCGGTTACGAAACGTCGGGTTTCTTCAGAACTTTTGGTTGGAGTCTAAATCATCTCCCTACCCCACACCTCCACCAGAAATTGCCACGTGATTACGTAGAAACCCCAACGGCTGTTCGCAGAAGCAGCGGCACTGGACGTCTAGCCAAACCGAACGGTAAACCACGAGCGCACAACCAGTCTTTTTTTTCCCCCAAATGGCACATACTCGCATCGGCATGGCTTAATCTCGTTCCATGTCCGTGGCATTACTAATAATACAGGAACTCGGCATCCCGCTTTAAAGCACTGTGTTTCAAAGGTTCGCCAAATGACTCTCGTGTTAAAGGTGAAGCCGATGCGTCTAACATTGGTTTAATGGAACTTACCTCACAAGAAACTATACTTATCGAACATTTTTTAAACTTAAAGTCGCACACTCTAATTGTAGGCAAAATAATCTATTGTATTCGGTTTTCGGTTACCATAACAACGATAAAAGGTCCCTGACTGACACTATATAATAAGGTATTATTCATTCCCAATTATTAAGTTTACCGATATTCTTACATACAATGAATGCAGGTATTGAATGTTGCCAGAGATTGATGATGAGAGAGATTTGCGCAATAGCCAGTTAATGACTTTTAAAGCGCCAAACACAAATCTGACGAGCAACAAGATTATTTGTGCACCATGACACTATTGCTTGAACGTCACTGATTTGTTGCTTTTCGCTTATTTCTGTTCAAAAACGCATAAAAATGTCTTTAAACAGCGTCAAACATGTTGAAACAAGCAGGACACGCAGTCCTTGTCATGTCTTTGTTTCTGTGTGGTTCATTCTCCTTGAATTGTTTAAATTATCACAAAGATGAGCGAACGCACGCAGGCGTTGGTTTTATTCTTGTATATGTTTACACAAGTTTAAATACAGAGCAACGTGCGTTATCGCAATGTTTCATTCGTTCACCGCTTGCATCTAAACACTGCGTTCACAAAGGCACGCGATAGTTTCAATGAACAGACTGAACTCAGCATGGCTTGCAGGCAGGAGAGGCCAGCGCCAGTGCCGCATGCCCATGGTCAAAGTCATATATGTGGCATAGCAGCCCTGAAGCCATTAGAGATTAAGTTGGTTGCCATGACAACCATCCCAGAACTCGTTTTTGACGTGGCAAGTAATCATCTAAAGGCTACCGGGGCCTACTACTTTCCTCCCCCCATCGAATTCGTGTCTTTCTCCATCGCTAAGTGTCACCATGTCGGACGTAGAATCTTCTCTCGTCAGTTTCATAAGTGAGGCTTTACTTCGTTTTTACTGTTTGCTTGAGAAGCTCTTCTGTTGTCAGCTTTTCCATCGTTCTGACCATTAGAGTTGGCAGACCCTCAATCATCCCTATTTCATTTTTTGTCTTGGGTCTGCGATGCTGCTTTTACATTGTATAACCTTTGCCTGCAAAGCTTCCTTGACTAGTATATAGAGCTATTGTTTTCTGAACGCCTCTTATTGGCAGGCTTGGCTTAACTACTTAGACTTGCCCTTGCGAGTTTCTTACCAGACAACATGGTTAATATTGTGCATAGGCGTTAAATTGTTTGTGACATAAGCGCGAAACTTCTATACTTGCTGCATCGCTCTCTAACATAATAAAGTTTACAGGCATATAAAATTTCTCTGATGTAAGGCCTAGTGCTATTTTATTGATACGTCTAAGTTACAATAAATACTTGTCTTGAATAAACATTTTTCTTACTACTTGTCCCAAATTCAAGCTCGTTTAATTTCTCCTCAACGTCACCTTTTCATTTCTCATACTTAATTTCTAATTTCTGTATTGAACATGTTCAATTATATAAGTACGTAAACGTGACATTATCATCTTAACATTCATGGAACACACACATCAGCATCATATCATCCGCGCAAAGATACATCGCTTATCTAAACTGTCAGTTGCGTCACGCACCAGTAGGCCTAAAGCTTAGGACGTACAGATACCTCATCCAATCGAAACATGCAGCGCTCATCTGGAACCCACACCAGCTTTATTTATTTATTGAACAGAGTCCGTATAAAATTGTGCCTTTAAACTAATTGATTCTTCATACTCACAGGATATGTATATCTTCCTTAAAACATGAAGTTCATGCTGCTAATTTTTGTTTGCGTCGCCGCATCACCAATCTTTGTTTGCTTCACAAATTCTTTCACAGTTACCTCAATCAAGCACCTCACATCATCCCACAATCCCTCATACCTTACCAAACAAACCCATCCTTATTGAATCGCACGCAGCCCTCTTCGCACTGCTACTTTTGCCGCATCACTTTTGTTTCGTACAGCAGTGATCTGGAATGGCCTTCCCGTGACCTTGCAACAATCACGTGTTCATCAAATTTTGCGAACAACTTAACTGGATATTTCTCGTCATGAAGATCACTCTCTGTTACCCACAACTTCTAGCCCACCTCCTGTGTATTACCCTTTAACCAAGGTCTTTAGGTCGATAAAGTTAATTGAAGCCTTGTTTGCGGAAACGACACAATTTCATCGCCTAACCTTGCCTGCACATGCATAGACGTAAAACGAGACTGAGGAGAGAGCCAAAGAAGTTCTGTTCGAAGACAAATGCCACCTAACAGTAAGCATCTTTTAGGTATTTAGTGTCTTTAGGCTGCTAGCTCTAAAACTGTGCAATCGCATGGCAGAGTCGTAAGTCCGTTTTGTGGTAATCCTTCAGCTATAAATAAAATGTATTATTGCTGAGTGCACTTTCCATGCGTCCATCTGTGTGACCGTCCGTGCGCTCATCCACCCTTCCCTGCGTGCGTCTTTCCGTGCGCCAACACGTCCATCCTTGCGTCCATCCCTGCGTCCGTCCATGCGTCCATCCGCCCATGCAGCCTTCTGTGCGTCCTTCCATGCATCTGCCTGTGTGTCCGTTCTTCCATCTAGTCAACACTCCAAGTACCACCATCTCGCGTCTTTTCATCATATATTAGATGGATGGATAGATGGATGGATATGGCTGTACCCTTTAGATCGGGCGGTGGCTAGCGCCACCAAGCCGTAATACTTAATAGACCAAAAACTAGATTTATTTTTTCCCTTAAATAGTGAGGTTAAGGATTCGTACTTTGCAGTGAAGGGTTTAATTTTCACTCATGCCTTGACTTTAGCCACCAATCAGATAACCTCCTTCTAGTTATTTCTACCCGCCTAAAGTCTATCTTGCCTTCACTGTCTCTAAACCCCAGTGCTTTGAAAAACTCTGCGCCATCATCCTGAACTATAGGGTGAAGCCTTTACAGAACGTTATCAAGTGTTCGGCAGTTTCTTCTTCCTCTACACGCACTGCATACCGTGTCTACCCCTTCGTATTTGGCCCAATATGTCTTGGTTCGCAAACTCCCGTCCTGGCCTCAAACAGTAGAGAACTACCCCGAGTATTATTGTAAATCCTTTCCTTGGCAATTTCCTGCTTAAAAGTTCGATATATTTCTAGTGCGGACTTCCTAATCATGCCGATTCTCCCCATATCGGTCTCAGCTTCCTTCACCTTCTTTTTAACCGATAATTCTTTTTGGTTTGGCACCCTGCTGTTTTCCAAGTATTTACCAGTCAATTTTCTGGTTCGCTTCCGCTATTTTGTATCGACAACCTTCATGTACAAGTAGCTGAATACCTACCTAGCCCAACGCCCTTCCCTTTCTCTCAATCGCTTCACAAATTTTATCTTGCCGCTAGCTTCGCTGCCCTCAAACGATGTCCATCCCATATCACCTTGTATTTCCTGATTTGGTGTATTCCCGTGAGCTCCTAAAGCAAGCCTACCTACTCCAAATTGCTTAATTTCCAATCTTCCTTGAACTTCTGATCTCATGCACAAGACCGCATTGCCGAACGTTAGACCAGGAACCATGACCCCTTTCCATATTCCTCTCACAACATCATACCTATTGTAACTACAAAGTGCCCTGTTTTTTATTACCGCTGCATTCCTGTTACCTTTAGTCGACACGTATATTTCGTGTTCCCTTAGGTACTCAGTGCCATTGCTTATACATACGCCCAGATATTTGTACTTATCTGTTATCTCTAGCATGACCTCCTGTATTCTAAGCTCACTACCTTCATCGTCGTTAAAAATCATGACTGCTGATTTTTCCTTACTGAATCTGAAATCTAACCTATCTCCCTCATTACCGCAGATGTCTATCAATCTCTGCAAATCTTCCTTGTTGTTGGCCATTAGCCATCAACAAGGAACAACTATATCATCTGCGTACTTTAATGCTGGTAGTGCCTGATCAATGAGTTTTTCTTGTTTTACTAAAGAGGGGTTGAAGCCCAGTCTACATCCCTCTAATTCGGCCTCTAATCCTTGTAGGTACATCATGAATAATAAGGGTGACAGGAGACACCCCTGCCTAAGCCCCCGTTTTACCTCTGCAGCCTTGGATACCTGTTTTTCCCAGTTTATAACTACCTTGTTACCTTTATAGATATCCTTTAAAAGATTAGTGACTACATGTTCCACGCCTAGTGTGTCCAGTATTCCCCACAGTTCCTCTTGAACTATGCTATCGTACGCTCCATTTATATCCAAAAATGCTAGCCACAGGGGCCTGCGTTCCTTTTCTGCAATTTCGATGCACTGCGTCAGTGAGAACAAATTGTCTTCCAACCTCCTGTGTTTCTGAAACCCATTATGCAGTTCCCCCAGCACCCCTTCATCCTCTATCCATGCCTGCAGTCTTTCCTTTATAATCTGCATCGCCAGCCTGTAGACCACTGATGTCACTGTTATAGGACGGTAGGTGTTTATGTCAGCTTTGTCCCCCTTTCCTTTATAGATCATGCTCATCCTGCTAAGTTTCCAACCATCGGGAAGTTCTCCATCGATTATTATTTTGCTCACTGCCTCTCTCAAAGCCTGCTTAGACCTCAGACCTAATGTCTTTATAAGCATAGTTTGAATGCCATCTAGGCCTGCTGATGTACTACTAGGAACCCTTTTCTCAGCCCTTTCCCACTCTTGTTGTGAAAATGGAGTCACTGCGCCACTTGATTCATCCTTGTCTATTGTGTTGCGTAAAGCACTTCTTTGTTGAAATTTTTCCGTCACCCTTGTTCTTATACATTCAATAGATTCGTCCCCTTCTGGCCTAGCAGCTTGAGCTGTAGTTATAAACCTCTGCTTTAGGCATGTTTTATTTTTTAGGGAGTTTAGATGCTTGCAAAACTTCGCAGCTGCTTTTCTGTCCTTTTTATGTACTTCTGCCAGCCAATGAGCTCCCTTTCTTCTAATTTTTTCATTGATCAGAAGGGATGCATCCGTTCTACAGCTTAGAAAGATTTCCCATTTTTTTCAACATCATCCGTCGGTTCACCCCACTGCTTCTTTTCCGGGGTGACTTGTCACGTGCCTTAGCAAGCTCTAGCTCAAACAGTCTAACTAAATTTGTATATGTCCACACTGTTTTATTATCCTCAGTGATTACTTTCTCAATTTCTTGATAGGCTATTTCAATTTGCCTTTCCGAATAAAAATTTCCCTATTGTTGCTCATCTTTTCTCCTTCCCATTTTCACTGCTCTTCTAATGCTTAGCTTGATACGTTTGTGATCACTACCCAGACTTCTGGAGCCACCTTCATCTATGTGCATTCCCCTGAGCTTATCATACATCCTATGTGACATCAGTGATCACTCGTCGACTGCAGCCTTCCTACCTCCCATGTTATTTGTCCTTCACACTTTTCGGTACTGTTGCAAATGATGAAATCAAGCCTTTCACACATATCGATGATCATTTTTCCTGTCGTGTCGGTATACCCATTTATATCTTCTATGTGTGCATTAATATCTCCTAGTATAATTATCCCGCACTCTCCCCCTAACTCCTGAATGTCATTTGAAATACACTCTACCATTGTCTGGTTTTCCTATCTGGCCTTTGCTCCCATCCACAAGTACACGAAACCAAGGAGTGTCATTTGCCCTGCCACTTTCCCTTTTAGCCATAAATGTTCCTTGCACTCCTGCTTGACCCTTTGTCAGTCTGTACTTTTCTGAATGAATGCCCCAATACCACCCGCATTTCTGCTGCCTTCTGTTCTATTACGATATTCCCACGCGTAGTCCACATTGTTAGGAGGTTGTTTTATGTCCCTGAGATGTGTTTCTACAAAACCGTATACCATCGGCCTCTCCTCCTTTAGCTGTTCTTCTATCTCTTCCCACTTCAGCCTATTCCTACCACCCTGCATGTTAATGTACCCTATGTCTGAGTTGGCTCGGCGCTCACGGCTACGTCTATTTCGGCCCCGGACTCTACCTATTCTAAATACTGGTGCCACTTTGGAATCGCATCTGTCCATACCACCTGTGAAAGCGTCTCCCTGGTTGTTTTCCTCGTTAGTAGCTATCCTGCTCCCCGAAGAACCTGCTTGCCCCCCCCCCCCCAAAAAAAAAAAATTACGCATAAAGAAGCACCGTTATCCAGCGGACATTCTAAGAACTAAACAAGAGGTGGCACACGCACACTTTCTTAAAAATAAAATATAAGTATAATATAAATGCAAGGACAAAAGCGGCAGAAGCGTCGGGACCGAAGCAGCAAGAGCTGACAGGCTATACGGGCAGCGTCGCAGCAGCAACCAGGCAGTCTTAGTTCGCGCCTCGAGCCAACTTGTTTATGTCGCTGCAGTAGTGGTGGTTCTTCTTCGCTACAACAGAAACAATAATAAACTTTCTCGCCAACAAATTTTCAAAAAAACACAGCCAGTTCAAGACAGAATAATGAACATTGCTGGCTTGTTCTTTACTGATTGTTTGGGCCAGAGCAACACAGTGGGATGTAGTTGGATCATTTCGTGCTACCGTAAATCCTACGTGACCTTGACCACTCATGCATGTAAATGAGTGACTAAGCTGGTCATAAATAGTATGTTGGGTTGAGTTGTTTTCGTTTTGCCTTTATAATTTCTGATTTCTTGTATCGTATTTGGCCTGAAGTTCGCAAATGCCAGGTCTGTGCGCGTTCCCCACGTGGTTGTTCGTTGTTTACCATAAAAAGAAATAGATTATAGAGCATACTGATACAGTATATACTGCACAAGCAAGTCTTTCTCCATGATCGTCATTGTCATCATCACCAGCACACTAGTAATGGCGTACACTTGGTACTTTGCAAGTGATGGCCATGATGACACAAAAATAATGTGTGGTGTGGAAAGCGCTTGTTCCTATTCGTGCTCAGCGTTATCATCATTGTCATGACGTATAAGGGGTACCTTGCATGTGCTGCACCGTCACAGAAGATGTGATCCATGTGATGGCATGTGATTATGATGATGAAGAGGATCTTACACTCTAAGGCAAAATTACCCGAGAAATGAGTAACGGAGCCCAATAGGCTCGCGCAATGAACGGACAGACCGTAGAGGAGGAACCACAGAGGGAATCGTGCCACGCGCAAACCACTTAGTCTCCAAACATGCTGCAAAGGGAAGAACAGCGCGGGGATATCAGGCAGTGCGAAAAGCGTTGCCAAGTTCACTAGCCGCCCTCCTCTTCTCCTGGCTCAGACTTTCCCCGTATTTTGCTGGCGACGGTTGGCGTTGCGTCGCGCTCGGAGTGCTCGACCACGGCCGCCTGGATTCGACTATATAGGAATTACGACGTGGTACTTGCGTGTACACTTGGATCAGCGTGGGCTGCTGCTTTTACGCTTCGCTGCACCCATGAAGTATCGAGCAAGTCTCGACACGTCACCACTCCGCGTAGTATATCTCTGGCTTCAAGATAGTCACGACCAACACACGACAGCAACTGTTAGGGAGGCCAACATGGCAGCCGGAAAGACTGGAAGCTTATCAGATATATACTTCAGTCTGACTCAGGCCAGAAATCAGCGCTGGATTCCTTCGCAGGTAGGTTATCATTCTTTATTCTACTCTACTTGTCGTGTGTGTGACACGGATCGCGCTTGCTGGCAACGGGCTCAGTCGTGTTGTATATCGCACGCACGAAAAGCACCGCGAAGGTCAGCTTGGGCGTCTGCAGTTCGCCTGTGCTTTGCGACTGCCTGGAAATCGGCCGCCATTGACGTCGGCCTCCCGTACGCTCGCTCATCGAATGCTCACCTGTCTTCGCCGCCGCGATGAGCTCCGGGCTGACGATATTAGGCTGAGACCTGGTCGCTGCGTTGGGAGTCTCCGAAAACACGTGGCGGGTTCTCGTAAAGAGCTTGGTTGTAGTATGTTGCGCGCTTGAAGTGCACCAGCACGGGCTGGCGGGGCTTTCACTAGCGTCGGAACTCAGTGAAATTGTGTCACCATTACAGTTGGCTTTCCCGTCAGTCGGTCGTAGGCAGCTCGGCGCTGTCTTTTCGCCGCAGCGGCAGACTCGTTTTTGCGCGCTGCACTCGCTCGACATTGTGGAGAAGGGCCGCATTACCGTCGATTCCTTCGGCGTTTGTTCCAAACCAGCTCGGCGCTGTTCGTGGCGGCGGCCAAGCCTACGCTCGCTCTTTTGTTCGAAGTTCGCTGGCGGCAAACACTCCGCGTGTAGAGCCGTCTTTAGTCTCGCGTTCGCTTGCTCGAGCTGAACGACGTCACTCACTTAGCACTCGCCGACTTGTGGGCGGCATGGTGGTTCGAGGAGTTGGGGCTGCGGCCGCCGCTTCCAAGCTGTTGCGCTACGGGGATCGAAATGAGTCTTACAATGCGTGACATCACGGTGAAATTATTAGCATGTCATATCTAACATATGTTTTTATTTCACTTTTCACGTATTTATCATATGCATTCGTATTCATGTCACGTGTGACTCACTATTTTACATACTTATTGTGCAGCCGTGAGCACACACCGTGAAAAAGGCTGTGTGCGCTGGCGTCTGCGATGCCTGTCACCCATCTCTTTCATCAGAGCAGCTTCAGAAGGACCGTGCGAGATATGAAGGTAAAGTTGTTTGTGTGTCATATTTTACACGCATGTATTTATAATTACTTGCACGTACTTGTCATATGCGTGCATCTTCATCTTCTGTCACGTATGTCTAACTATGTTTACTATCTTATTGTACGTACAGCTATGGGAACACAACAGGCAGAAGGCTGCGTGCGCTGGCATCTGCAATGTCTGTCATCTATCGCTTCCGTCGGAGAAGCTCTACAAGGATTGAAGAAGATGTGACAAAGAGACTGGACTTGTATACTTCACCATGAATTCACTTAAATGAATGGAGAAATTTCATGTCTAACTTTTTTTCTTCATTGTTGCCGTGACTGCGAAAGCAGTTACACATAGGTGGCTAACTTCTTTTTCCCATGTTCTTTATTGCGCTATTTGTTGCTCACTGCGCAAAAAACAGGCAGAAAAAATATTAGGCCTGGCGGAAAATAAACAAAAAACAATGCTTGAACTGGGAATAAAAAGTTCATCCGATTGTAGTATTTGAGTGGATCAACTGTTCGTCTGGCGAGGTGAAGCTGTAAGGACTAACGGTTGCTCGGTAACGTGTAAATGTGGAGAATAACAGTTGCTCTATAAGGTGCTAATAGAGGACTAAATGTTAGTCTTTTGAGGTAATTGTGGGACTTATGGTCACTCACAAACGTGTAACTGTGAGGACTAAATGTAAGTCCCTTGTGCTTGTCTGTGGCGACTAACTGTTAGACCCAGTGCCGTTAGTCCTTAAAAAGTATAATGGTGGTGGCGACCCCATTAGTCCCCAAAATGACGAACCACACACTTTTTTAACACCCTTTTGCTTTATATTGTAGATGGATGGCACTCATTCACAAAGGGAGATGGCACAAGAACCAGGCGGCAGGTGGCGGATGTGATCTGATGACAGCGACGGCGTTTTAGTCATTGAGGCACGACGGCAGAGATGGCTCAACCCTGAAGAGCTTCGTCCAAAAAGGCAAAAATTTGTTGTTTGAGTGTACGTAAATAGCTTGTGAGCTGGGGCTCTTGAGTAAAAGTATCAAGTGTTTCGCGAACTCGGTTTCTTGCAGAATGCAGTGAAATGAAAAGGCGCTGGGAGGAACACACGAGGCTGGACAGCGTTACACGAATTAAAGCTGCCATTTTGACTTCTCGGCGGGCAACTGTCCCCAACGTACACTACATTTTCACGCTCATACAAAACTCACGGCCTATTCACCAAGTGAAGGACGATGAGTGGACGAAGCAGCGGGACCATCCCTAATTCACTCCTGACATTCCCTACTCACGCATGTATATCAGGGCCAAGCGGTGTACGGTTATATGCAATGTTTATTGGTCATAACTCGTATGTTTTGTTGAGTTGTGAATTTTGTTTTGCCTTCAATAACACTGCTTTGTGGTAACGAACCTCGCCTGAAGTTGGCAAAAGAAAGGTCTGAGCACGTTCCCCTAATGGCTGTTGGCTGCTTTGAGTCTTACGAAATGCATCATAGAGCATATCGAAACGTCATCTACTGCACAAGCCAGTCGTTGTTCGTCATCATCATCCTTATCATCTCGATCATCATCAGCTTGATCATCATAGCGTATAGTGGGTACGTTGTGTGTACTGTGCCGTGATGTCAGGAAGATTACATCATCAAGAGCTCCATCGTCATGAGGTATAGCGAGTACTTTGCTTATTTTTTGTCGAGATGGCAGAAAGAGGATGTGTCGTCTGGAACGTGCTTGCTCTTGGTCGTCTTCAGCAACATCATCACTGTGAGCCGCGGCTGAGGAGCTGTGATGTAGTATAGTGACGTGGTGGTGTCTGTGAAGTGTGGTGGCACCGTAGTGTTATGTACAACGTGCTCGGAGGCGACGGCAGTGGTGCATCTCAATTGAGCGGCGGAAAGATGATGATGACGTTGGCGCGAAACGTCACGCATGAAACTGCAGCCAGCCAAAAGGAAGAGAAAGTTTGCGCAAAAGATTGCGCTGGAGCCAATGCACGAGAGGGGAGAAGAGGAAGACGAGTTGGGGGCAGAACGAGATCGAGCTGGCTGGAGTGCAGATCCTGGGTGTCACGCGACTGCGGTGTCGGGTTCTGGACCCGATTGCGTGAAGACTGGCAAGGCCAGGACGCTCCAGCTGCCCACGATGTACTCGGAGGTACGCCGCCTTCCAGAGTTCCGGATGTGACAAATTAAGGTCACGTCCCAGGAGTTCGTTCCGGCCGTGACTGTTCAAAGTCACGTTCCAGGTGTCCGGGCTTCGACTCCAATCCCGAACCACCCGTGGAATGTGGAACCTTCCACGTGGTGATCATCTCCTCGAAACGAGCCAGCATCGGCAAGCTGCCGTAGTTCTTGCTAAGGCAAGGGCTACCTCGTCTTCTGCCAAGCGTCGCCGTGCTGGTCAGCGTGGGACTCCAGCTGCTGAGATATCGCCAGTGTCCGCCGCCTCAACCCACCAAGCCACCGCCACCATCAACGTTACCGGTGACTGTTGATTTTCATAAGCAATATAGCTGGAAAATTTACAGGTAGTGCTTTAGTTTGTCAGCTTAGACTCGGTGTATGTACATAGCAACTTAATCTCTTTTTTTTCTTTTAATTATGCTTGAAGTTTCTACTTTCCTTACTTTAAAAGGCTTCGTCATTTCTCAGCTCTGAGGCTTTCTCTGCGAGCAACAATTTATTAAACCGTAAACCTGCATCACAGGCACACAACTCCAACTCTAACCCGAACGCCAACAAACAAACCTAGACCATACGGTGCATCGCCCGTAAAATGTTCCCTCACTCACCCTTTTTCCCGAGTCACCACCACCACAGGGCTATAGATCTGTGAAAGCGAGCTGAACCCGTAGTGACTGAGCCCCAATTCTTGCTACTTCCTGAAGATAAAAATTTCGTCATCTTCGGAAAAAAGCTTCAAATTTTGATAGACTTCAGAGAACTTTAGCTTCCAAAGCAACCGAAAACAAAAAGCAAGCGACAACAATTGGAGTGCCTAAGTGAACTAGCCTGTGACTTTTTAGTGCTGTCCATTGAACGGGGAGTGTTGGCTGTCGGAGCACGATCCCTGCAGGGACCAAAAGCGCGAGATTTGGTTAATATGGCCGCTGATGGCCGATGGCCTCAGTGCAAACATAAAAACGATGTCTGGCTTTTTGTGGCGGCGGCAGCATCTATGCAGTAGAATGCGATAAGTGACAGAAAGGAAAAGACGGTGACAATGATGAGAAAGTAAAGATGGAAGTTAAAGCAGAAGCCAACTTTCAATGGGAACATTGCCCGTGTGAAAGGTCACTTCACGTCGATCAGGCTTATTATAGGGCTTCAGTAGGCTTGTTTTCAGGTGGCGTCAGCTTGTCAGTTTATAAAGTTGAATAAGAAGTTCAAACAACAGATTGAAACAGCGTACATGTGCCATTACACCGATATGTATGAGACCCAGCCTAACACAGGCCTGACATGCCCGAGCCCGACGGTTAGGTCACTGGCCTAATCCCAGCCCAGGCTGAATGAACAATGCCTTACTCGGCCCAGCTGGGCCCGGACTTTAGGTCTAGCACGGGCCCATGCAGTGCTCTAGTTTGAAAAAGCTGCTATGCTTAAGATACAAAACAAGTAAGAAGTACGACTTCATAACACTAACCATTTAAAAAAGTCAGAAAAAATTTTTCTAGCGATTAAGGGTGTGCGAATATTCGAACTTTCAAGTATAAGTTTAACTATGTTTGCAATTGCATTCAATTAATTGACCAGCCAAATTTGACTATTCAAAACATTTGAACTTCCCGATCGAAAATGCAGGCAACATTCGATTAAAAGTGGCCTAATGAAACATTTTTAACCTCACCCCAGTTCACCCTTATGTAGCGGTAAAGCTGCATTTCATACACAACTACGCTAACAATTGAGCAAACTAACGCTCGTTCTAACATAGAGAAGATAAACGCGTTAGCGGTGAACGTTAAGGACCTGCCTTTGAGCAGGAAGTACGAAAAAAAATCACAGCATATCCACGAAGTGAATGATGATGAGTGGGGTGAAGCGTCCGCCAGCCTGCCGTGCTTCCGTACGTACTTCCATCCGTCCGCGCTACCATACGTGCGTCCGTCCATGCGTCCATCCGTCTGTCCGTTCGTTCCTACGTCCATCCGTCCGCACGTCCGCGCGTTCGTACATCTGTCCGTCTGTCTGCTAGTGTGTCTGTCCATCCATTCGTGCGTCCGTTCATGCTTCCATCTAGTGAGCGCTTCAAAAACCGCCGTCTCGCACCCCGTGTGGCACATACCCGCTTCGCGCGTTCATCCATCCGTCCGTCCGTCTGCTAGTCCGTCTGTCAGTCTGGCCATGCGTCCGTCTGTGCGTCAGCCTAGTGAACACTCCAAGTAACACCATCTCGCATCCCCTGTGGCACATACCCACTCTAGTTCGGGTATGTGCCATCGGTGGCTACCTACTACAACTACGTATACAGGAGGGTGTACAGAATCAGGCCTTAAAGAGCTTCGCTCCTAAAATGTTTGATTGTCCAAAATTCCAAATGTTACGATCCATTAATGTCTGTGTGGCAGACAAGAAATTTCGTACTTGAAGGGAGCACGTCTTTCTTTGCCACGTAAGTTGGGCTTCCGCACGAGTTGAAAGAGAAGGAGAGGCTGAGGAAATAACATATTTGCCTCTCCAGCATAAAGTGCTGTCGACACGCCTTTCGTTGCAAGAAATATGTAAATAATTGAGTGTGGCACCTGCATAGCCTCATTCTTGATGACATAACTAGAGAACAACACCCCTTCAGTGCTTCACCAACCTAGCCAAAGGCAACGCTTTCATGTTTCTATCTCATAAAAATATGCTTAGCAATCCTCTCTGGGCTTCCCCTTTGTATTTTCACTTTGAAATATACAAACATATATTTCATTTGATTCAGTGCGCACTCAAACTTCAATATTTCAATTCTCTTCGCAAGCGAAATTTTGCTGTTAACACCACATGAACTGTTATACAATGATTCAAGGAACGCACATAACGCTTTGAATTTATAGGTATACGGTTTTTGACTGTGTAACTAATGCATGTACACATATCATGTCTAATCTAGATGGAATATACAATACGCCTCACCCTAATATTTGCCAAATGCGTAGCGCAAGCACGACAAAAGCGAAAAAGGCAACAAATCATTGTTGACCATTCTTACAGAAGAGTTGTTCTACCTGTTAAAAATAGCGAATATTTTTCATACGAACTTAGAAAAGCAACAACACATTTGAGGAAAAAAAGTTGTGCGATTGATAAGAAACTTACTAAGACGAAAAGCAACAAAGTCACGTTAACCTATACCAGTGGAGATGTCTCCCATACCTCTGCCAGCTGATCTGATTTCAATAAAAATGGTAGATCCGATGCACTGCATTGGGAATCGATGATATGCGCAGCACGTAGGAGGTAAGCTGAACGAAGGAGTCGCGAGGGAGCGCCTTTCCCCTCTTCTAAGCGAGGCAAAGTACGAGTGGAAATTTAGAGCACGCGCGATGCCACGCGATATGGCGACGTTCGTTGATTACGCCATCTTGCTGGCAATGCTGAGAAAACGAGATGCCCATCATCTGCTGATGGGCATCTCCAAGATGCCCATCAGCAGTGTTAAGTGGTAGAAAGAAATAGCTTACCATTTGAACGTTGGAGGGCGGGATCCTTGGTGGCTCAGCGATTAATGCCTCGCACTCACAATTCAGAGGACCCAAATTTGATTCCGGTCACCGGGGTCTTTTTTTGAATTTTTTTCTTTCTTGCACTTTCATATATGTATATATATATATATATATATATATATATATATATATATATATATATATATATATATATATATATATATATATATATATATATATATATATATATATATAATGAGTGACGGCAACTCCGGTAACAAAATCCAGTCGAGAGGATCCATATAATTGCTATTGCGATAAGCGTTCATCGTTCGAAACATTCGACAAAGCCACGACCCCGTGACATTTTGTGTTGATACTTTAGGTTTAGCGTAATGAACATTCCCCTCCAGCCGTCAATCACGCCCATCTACCGAGAGGACATCAACGCCAACTGTGAGGAGTGAATCAGCAGCAGACAGCGAGGTCTTTCACCAGACTACGGATCGCCACTCAAAAAGACCGGGACCACGACGAAGATGACAACAGCCACAAGAATGGCCGCTGTGTCACCTCTAACAATTGTCATGAATCGCCTCCCGGAGCCGCCAGCTTTAATTGGCTGAGTACGCGAGGATCCAGAAAGCTAGCTCTTGGTTCATGACCGGCTCCCAACATTCAACGATAGAGACAGTGAGGAGCAGCTGTGCAACGTTTATTTTGCTTTTGAAGATGGCGTTAGGATTTCGATTCAGAATAAAAAGACGACGCTGGTATCATGGGATCTCTTTCTCCCCTAATTCCTTCACACCATCCTGAATGTCATCCGCAAAAGGATAGCTGTAACCCAGCTTCTCAACGATAACATAGAGATATACACAGAATAAATGTATACAAACTTCACCACAGCCGAAGAAGAGAAGGCTCACTTCCTGATGCAGGAAGTCAAGGAATAACTTTGTTTCACACCGTATTGCCACCGCTAGAACTGCCATCGACCTGCCGACCACAGCTATGCCCCGAGAAAAACCGACATGTGGTGCTCCACTGGTAACCTCCCGCTCTTCTTACACTGCAGGGAAGCCAGTCGTACCTGCTGCCGCCCCCACTGCCACATATGGCACTACTAAGCTTCGCCGTGAGTGCCCAAGATCCTTGGTGTAGAGACAACCATTAGCATTTTTAGTACAAATCGTGCAGGACAGCCATGTTTATCATGAATGTAGTAGTAATCGTGATAATTGTTTTTTTTTGTCAAACTCTTTGCTTTTTAAGAATACTAGCATAAGATGACTATGCTGTAAGTCAGCTGAAACCTTTTATATGAACATGACATCAGCCTATGCGGCAGTAGTCGTCTAAACTCCCATTGCAGCTTAACTTTTGACTTCACTCAAAGGAAACACATGTTGCCACTTTTACTTCACCGCCAACTGACTGCTCAGCAGGCTAAGTGCACCTGTAACTCCTACTTTTAGTAGGTTTCTGGCTATCTGGACGTGTTACATGGTAAGGTATGTTATGGTGAGTTACGTCGCGTTGCTCATAACAATAGTGATATAATTGTTCAGATTTTTTTCTATTTATCCTACTGATTTTTTGGTCTGCTGTAAAAATTTACATCATGAAATAAACAACATTGCTCAGTCATCACAATTAAAGCAGGTTCCTCCAAATTTCTGGAAAATCGTGCTTCTTTTATGGTATCAGGTTCTCCGAGGAGATTTCGGCTTATCGACAGGATAAGCGCCACTCCACCAAAAAGTAGAGACACGTCGCAAAGCTTACGCGTCTTCGCACATTATAGTGCAAAAGAAGCAATGTTGAACTGCTGTTTATAAGTGTACGATTGGGCCAGTTGGTTATACATGATCTAAGTGTACTACGTGTTAGAAAACAAGAAGAAAAAGACAAGGACAAGAAAGTCGGTCAGAGTTTGTGAGGATCAGCAGCAAAATGACAAGAAAGTCGGTTACGGTAAAATAGCGGACGTGAGATGGCAGATGAGAAATACTTCTAGAATGGTGACAGAACAAATTAATAAATATAAAACAATTTATGACAATACGAAGGATTACAAGAAAATACGAACTCCAGATTGAAGAAGGAGAGTACTGCAAGAAACTGGGTTGCCAGAGTGTGCCCTTGTTGGTTGTCTTCGCAGACGATGAAGACGTTTTGCAAACAAGTGAATGATGTGATGACTGTGTAAAAAAAACGAAAACATTCAAAAGTTGAACTATTGTAACTAAATATAGACTTTTGCAGTTCCTACATTTGTGAAATACTAACTACGACAGCCAAAAGATTTCACGGTCATAACGCAACCTCGAAACTGTGTTCAGAAAAAGCGGTTAATGATTTTGAGTACTTGGTACTCAACTATGGGAGAGTCTAAATTATTGCCGTGTGGCTTACCAGACTATACTTGAAGACGCTGTCAAGTTTAGACAACAAGCGTTAGAAATTGTGAGCACTAGGTACTCTACTATGGGAGAGCATAGAGCCGTCTCGTGGGTCTCACGATATGAGGGCGCACGCACCGCAGCACCCTTAATGCTGATGAAACTGCGGCTCGGCGATATAGATAGCGCTAGCTGGAATATAATGATCCAGAAAAAAACAGTACGAAACATCTAAAGACCACACTTTGCGACTGCGCGTGCTGCTCCATCTTGTCTCATCCGCTTTCATGTTAAGTGTTCTGCGATGTCTCAGCATTAGAGCATCAATAATCTTCTTAACTAGCGAGCTCTTTCTTTACAGCGTAGCTCTTAGGTTCCCATTCTGGTGTTGAGTGTCATCGCCACTTTGTTAACCGATACAGCGAACGAAGACGCAAAAAGAGCAAAAAAGAGACAGACCCCAAAAAGTGATGTACCATAAGAGCCAGGCGGCCACTCTGTTAGCGCCTACAATGCCTTGCGGCAGCTCGCTCTTCTTCGAGCAACGAGAACGAGCACCTTCCAGGCTATAGGGAAAACGTGGCATATACCTCTTTCTAAAAATTGGTAAAACGCGAAAGTGAAACGCATAGTGACAGAAGTTGTTGTCGTGTATTGTTTCGCCACAAGGACGAAGGAAGGAATGCTACAGCAACAAACTACAATGCCACGTGAAGAAGGGCAAGCAGCTCGAAAGATACAGCGCACATCTGAACTAGAAAGCACGCATGGACTGAGCATACGCAGGAGAAGCGCGTACTAACAACTGTCACAACTCGCCACTAAAAACGCGCAGTTCCATCAGAAAGAAAGACGCATGAACTAAACGCACAAGCACACATAGGACAAGCAGAAATAACTGTCAACATTCTTCTTCGTTTATGAACAGCATGCTCCTTTGGTAAACGAGGCCGCCACAGCGTGAAGAGTGACCTTCGTGCTGTCCCGATTCAAGCGTCTGATAACGCGAACGCTGGACATGCTCTGTGGAGGCTGCATTCCCCGAAACGCGAGAAGCGACGACCTTGGGACTGCACTAATCTTACACCATAAACTGCACCCAACGCTGCCCAATGGGGCTTTATCCAACGCTTTATCCAATGGGGCTTTATCCACAAAGCGGTCATGTAGGCTCCCTATTCAACGTGACCTCATCGCGCAATCTCATCACAGCCCTATTGGAAATCCTGGGTTGGTGGATGCTGGAATTGTTGGTGAATATGGTGGAAAGAATAGTGGATATGGTGGAGATATTAGTGGATATTGTGGAAACTGTAGTGAGCATAATGGCTGATGACGGCGAAAGTGAAAAAAATGATGGCAGATGGTCGTGGTGGCGACCGAATGGTGGTGACGATGGCATATGCTTGGCTGATTACGGCTAGAGTGGAAAAATGGTGGCAGATGGTGCTGGTGGCGAGCCAATAGTGGTGACGGTGGAGAATGCCAGCTCATGGTGGCGAGGCAAAACGTGTTTGGTGGAAGGCTTGGTGTGCAAGGTGGATGGCGGGGGCATGGTGGAAGCTTGGTGGATAATGGTGGCTTGATCAAAAGCACAGAACAGTGTGCGATGTCACTTATTTGTAGTGTTTCATTCTTGAATGCGCAGAGATATATGTGTACGGTCAAAAGAAGCCAACGCTGCTCATTACGCTTTCTCGTTCGTTTGTTTTTTTATTCCTATGGTGTCAACAACACTTCAATTTTTGTGGAGCATAGAATTTGCGGCCGGGAATATGTTTACATTTCACGCACGTACTTACATCAGTTCGACATCCGCGATGTGTCTCTTTGTTGTAATGTTTAGAAGACTAGAAGTGTCACTGTAAACTTGACAGTAAATGTTTTACATCGGCGCGCAGTTGTCGACCAATAAATGGGCTCCAGTTAGCAATAGCCCCTGTCAATGTTAGAGCAGAACACAGTGGTCCCTCGATGTCGCCACGCTAGAAACACAACTCTTGTAATTCTTGCACACTCTATTGTTTGAGCCGTACCTTTAGGTTACCAAAGTGCGTGCGAATATGCATAAACTTTCACTTTCGACATGCGTCGAGATGAGCCCTAGCGAATTTGATTTTTACCCCTGTGTTCTACCACCATGGTTTTCACCAAAGGTTAGTCATACCGGCGAGCCCGTACAAGTGTTTTCAGCGCTTCTGGCTTTCAGAATACACAATTTTGACGAGTAAAAATGACAATACAGCACAGCTGTGGCATCATTTACCCTAAATGAAGCCGTTTTTTATTGTGCACGGTGTCCGCGCAAGAAGCGACAAACATCGATGCGACGCGCTTGCAGCACTTTCACCAAAGGTACGCCTTTCCTCACCGACAGCCGCCGGTCGCACTCGCCGGCACTTAACTGGCTCTTATGCGAGAACATAGAAACGTAAATTTGTATGCTTACTGAACTAATATGATAGAATAATATTTCTGGCACACTGCATTCGTTTTCGCCTAGCCGTTATGTAGTTGCTCCTAACGACAGAGCAAAAGCGGTCCGCTGGCACGACTGCGCTCTGCGTTGCGCGAAAAACATCAGAATCAATTGTGTGGGCCTATCTATCGAATGAGCATAGAAGCCTGAACTGATATCGCTCTTTGGAAGGAGCGCCAAACGGACAATAAACTTGGCAGTAACCGCTGATAAACTCTACCTGCTCCTTAGTCCACTGAGTTCTTTTTTTCCTTGCCGTTGTAAATTGTAACAAAATCATAGCGCTGTTGCCATTATCGCAGTGGCAATAGTTACAGGCAGCAGTTGTTCGTGTTTATCAAATGTGCAAATTTTAGCAGATGCAGATCCCATCCCTCCCGAGTAAACAACAAACAGACCTGAAGTTAAACAGTGACTTCCTTACTTGACTACCGCTTTAACACCCACATCGCCATCTGTCGGCGTGGCGCAATGGTTGATGCCACGAGACGCTTGCTGGACATGAAGGAGCTGAAAGTCAAGGGTCGACGCTGCATCATCGTAGACCCCCAGGATCAGCACGTGCGGCTACGTCTTCATTGGCTGCTGTATGGCGTCACTGATGAAGACGTGCGAACGGCGTTGGCGGCTTATGCGAAGGTCATACAAGCCACCAGGGAGAATCGGCGTGTTCAAGGAGTCAGCGACAAGAGGACAACCACACGGACTGTGCTTCTTAAGCTCATGAGTGGCGTGAAGGTTGAAGATCTCCCGCATCAAATCAGGGTGGCTGGTGAACTGGCACTTGTGGTTGCACCTGGTCGGCCAATGCAGTGTCTGCACTGCCAAGGTACTGGCCATGTTAGAAGAGAGTGTAAGGTACCCCGATGCTCACGTTGTCGGCGGTTTGGCCACAGCGAAGGAGCGTGCATGCGCACGTACGCATCGGCTATAGGATCAGCTAAAGGTGAAGACACAGCAGAGTTGGTGGTGGACGTGACCGAGGCTGAAGACGCGGCGAAAGGCGCAGGCGACGTGGTGAACCCAGAAGCTTCAACAGGTAAAGCCACACTGACTGGTGGTGATGAACCAACAGCCCAAGCAGACATAGAATCTGAAGAGGTTACTCAAGAGCCAGCCGGCGAAACCGAAGAAGGCTTCACAAGCATCTCATCAAAGCAGCTGAGCCGGTGGAATTAATCGAACTTCCAGTGTCGTGCGAGAGTATCAGTGGTGAAGCGTCAAGCAAAAGACCCCGCCAGCAGTACGCAGGACAGCGTGAGGTGTCCAGTGAAAAGCATGAAGAGGGGCCACCTGCGAAGACGACTTCGTTCAGACGCAGCAGGACAAGGCTGCGTCCCAACCCGATATTGAAGAAACACTGGCCACCTGTGTCCTCCAGTGGCACGGGTCCACCTGGAGGCTCCGAAGATGTCTAGCTCTATGCTAGACGCTGAAGGTAAGCATCATGCCCCGGGCTAATTTCTTCACTGGGTAGACATGGCTTTTGCACCGGAACTTAGAGTGTCAACGTTAAATCTTCGAGGTCTTGCCGCCAAGCGGAAACAGAGTCAAGTTTACAGGCTGCTCGTGGATCATGATCTGGATATACTAGCTGTACAAGAAACAAAAGTAGACGGGGAGGAGGAGACCCGGGGCATGGTGCTGAGGTTTACGGCGCGTTACTACGCAATTGTAAGTCAAGCAATAGTCACGTCTGCAGGCTGTCTTTTGTTCATCAAGAAGTTACCGGGTCTGGTAGTGCAAGATACCTTCTCTTGCCCGTCTGGTAGATTGGTTTCCTGTGATTTTGTATTCTATGAATGTCAGTGGCGTATAGTGTGTATTTATGCACCAACCATTTGCGAGGAGCGATCACTTTTTCTTTCAAGCCTAAAGCAGCACTTCACTTTGGAAAGAAAATATGTATTACTTGGTGATTTTAACTGCTTCCTCAACGGGCGAGATTGAGCCAACGGACGCGCCATTTACGATAAAAGTAGTAGGACGCTAGCGGACGTAGTTACTGAATTCGAGTTAGAAGACGTGGGCAGCTGTATGGAGGGAACGTGGGATGTGCGTTTCACACATTTTCAGGGGAATAGTCATGCGCGCCTTGATCGCATTTACGTGTCGCTTGAATTAATAGCCCACTGTAAGACATATGCTGTCTACTCAATACACTTCAGTGATCATTGTTTAGTGTAATGTGATATGGAAGAGAAAACAAAAGTTGGAACTTTTTCATGGGAGCTGTGGAAGATGAATTCCACTTTGATCACTGACGAATATTTCTTGGATCAGGTAATCAACTGCATCAATGAATTAAAAATGGATGATGAAGCTAAACTTGCAGAACAATGGGAATAGTTCAAGCAGCGAATAAAAATAAAAGCTATTGATCGTTCTTGCGCATTGAGTTACAAAAGGAAAAAAAAAGAAAGAACTCTGAAAGGCTTTGGAAAGACTAATAGACTTGGAACGCAAACAACCGTGAAAGTATAAAAATGACACACGCAATATTAAGCAGAAACTTGCACTGCATGACGAGGAACGCTACCGCGGTGCACTCGTCCGTGCTAGGGCTGAGGCTTTAGCGGCTGGAGAGACGCCAACCATAAGAGCGTTAGGGGTGGAGAAAACGAACGCTCGACGGAATCATATCAAAAAAATAGAGAAGGATGGTCTCGAAGTAACCGATACGGGCAGCATTTTACGCCCATTTTCAAGTCATTTTCAAAACCTCTTTGCATGTAGACAGGTAAACCTAGAAAGATTTAAAGAAGAATATTTAGGACGCATGCCGCAAGTGAGTGAGGAACTGAAAAACGCTTTGGACTTATCTATATCTGCATCTGAAGTTGAACGGGCGATTGATAAGTTAAATCCCGAGAAATCTCGAGGACCAGGTGGTCTTTGTGGCAAGTGGTACTATTGTTTTAAAAGTGAATTGTCTTCAATACTTGCAGACGTTTTTAATGAGGCATACGAGGAAAAAAATTACCACCATCCTTCGGTGAATCGCGTACCGTTCTGATTCCGAAAACAGACGAGGTTGAAAAGCTCAGGCACGTCACAGCGTACATGCCTATCGCACTGACAAACGTAGACCACAAAATAATAATGAAAATTTTGGCGGCTAGACTTCAGTTAGTAATAAAAGATATTTTCGGTCCACACAAAACGTGTGGAATCAAAGGTCGGTCTATAGTTACAAACGTTCATAAAATGCGATCCGTGCTCGAATGTGTTGACACCAGTCAAGGTCGTGTGGCCATACTCCAGCTGGATCTGGAGAAATCGTTTGATTGCGTTGCCCACGCTCTTTTGTTTGCAGTATTGAAGCACGTTAATGTTGGTAAGATAATTATTGACGGTGTAGCCATGGTATATCGGAATGGTAGTACAAGACTAATTATCAACAAGACACTGGGCCCTCCCATTATAATTGAGCGTTCAATGCGTCAAGGTTGCCCTGTTAGTCCACTGTTGTTTTGCATCTATATTGAAACTTTATGTCGGTCAATATTGCAGAATGACATTAATAATGGGTTTTGAGGACAATCTTCAGAGGTCAGACTACTCGCATACGCTGATGATGTTGCGATTTGTAGCACTTCCTATGACGGTATTGAAGAATCAATCAGAGTTTCTAAACTTTTCGCCGAAGTTACAGGAATCCACATAAACTGGGGTAAATGCCTCGGCTTCTGGCATAGATATTGGCCTGCAACACCAGAATTTTTGCAGCCGTTAAATGAACAAGAACGCCAGTTAACTATTTCGGAGTACAGCTCGAGTCATACAAAAGTACTGATGAATATTGGACACAGCAAACGAAAGAAATTAAAGAGAAAGCGAATAGGTGGAATGCAACTTATCTGTCCATCTTTGTTAGGGCTACTGCATGCAATTGTTTTTTTGTGTCTAAACTGTGGTATGTGATGCAAGTTCTGTACTGTTCCTGGGTCAATGTGCAAAAATTACATCGGGTGTTTGCAATATTTGTGTGGGGTCTAACTGGCGAAAGTGAAGTCGCACGAATTTGTTTAGACAGGTGAGTGTTGAGGCCTTGGGCTAGGACTTCTGTTTATAAGCAGTTAGTGAATAGGTTTTTCTTTTTTCGCGAGACAAGAGATCCTTTCTTACTAACAGTGTGCCAAACAAGACTAAGTAGACTGTTGCCCGAGTTTGTTGTGAGCACTCATGTTACTAAAGGGGCTGTGCAAGGATACATGAAAGAAGTTGTGGCCAGCGTGTGGTTTTTGTGTGTTTGTTTTTCAACTGACTACCTGTGGTATGTTGGAAAGAAAAAACTGTACAAAGATTTATGTGACACGATGCTTCCCAACCCACTGTACAGAGCGCTATATACAGCACGCAAGGGTCCGAATGTACTCAAACGAGTTGAAAAAATGCCAGAAGCTCCAATTGCGAAAACGTTCTTTTTCAAATTACACACTGGAACACTTCCTGTAAGAACCTTCCTAGAGGAGCGTGGGTTTTATATGCCTTAGGGATCTCACTGTCTAATCTGTAAGAATCCGGAAACTACTGACCATGTTTTTATGCACTGTTGGGATGGAGTTTATTTTTGGGACAAATTACAAAGGACAATCAAAAAAGAGTTCCCGTTAGACCCTCATGCTATCAGGTATTTGGCAATAGAGAATGAGGATGGATTACCTTTCAATTTTATCATGATGACTGCCTTGCACAGAATATGGCGCTCTAGAATGGCAGGATTACATTGTGACCCAGACAAGAGACCAGCCAGAGAGTATTTTAAAGAAAGCATCTCAAGATTACTCGAGATAGTAAGAACAGACGAATGTGTACCTTTATGGGTAGAAAGGGTAGAAGCCCTACTGACCATGAAGGAATTCTAGGACGTGATGTGTTATAGTAATGCTTGACAGGCTTAGTTATTTTTGAGTTGTTTGTATTGTTCGTTGTGAATTGTGATAAATTTGTCTTAGCAATTCGTTTCTGACGTTTTACCGGAAATAAAGAAAAAAAGGCGTGGTGCAATGGTTAGTGTGCTCAGTTCAGAATTCGGAGGTGGCAGGTTTGATTCCCCACTGTCGCAAGTTTTCTTTTTTTGCAGGTGCTTTCTACATCGTTCTTTGATACAATTATTTTTATTATCTTAAGTGGCAGCTTGTCACGGTGCTTCTGACGCTGCTTCGCGCTCCAACATTGCCAGCTGGAGCACGCCATCCACCATCCGCTCCAGCATAGCCACCATACACCACGCGCCACCAACATCTCCACCGCCATAAACCACCAAAATAGTGGATGCTGGAATCCACCATTCCTATGGTGGACGTTTTTTCAAAAGGGAGATGACGAAAACACACAGAAGTTTCGGAACTGTGAGGACCGCCAAAGAGTATATAGTGTATAAAAAGCATATTCTTGACAGCGCATGCTGTGGGTCTTGTGGAGTTTTTTTTTCTTTGAAGTCCATTAGCGTATACTCTACAGAGTCATATACATGACGGAAATACGTCAGCGTAGCCGTAGTGGGCCCCAGCTTAAAACACTTAGGTGTTAAAAGACATGCTACGGTACTTTGTACGTCAAAAGTTGTAGTGGACTCAGATTTTGAATCTAGTCTTCCATGCGACTAATTTACGAGCTCAGATCTTCGTTGTGCGTTCCTGCGATCAGCGACGTTACCGTCATCGTAACCTGCCGAGCGACTAAGGATGTACATGAGTGATTCTGAAGCGCTGCGGGAAATGAGGAGCGGTGATAGTGAGGAGAGCACAAGGAGGAAAGAACGACACTAGCGAGACTACAGTTTGTGCAGCAGGCACCCGCGACGCCATGGCATTGTGCACACTCGTGGTCGCCGATTATCGGCTTACTAAAGTATTGAGCGCGGACGCTAGCCTATGCCGTATGTTGACATTTTTTGCAAAAACACCCAATAGAGACGTAATGTTTGTGAAACTTCAATACTGTTTGGAGTTCTGGCTATCTAATTTTATAAGCATTACATATGCTGAAAAAGCGACACCCACGCACTCGAGTGCGCACGTGCCGCTCCTCTAGCCTCGCCGTGTTTTCTCCTATGATACAGGCATCACGTCTGGCTACCATTGATTGAATGCCATAGCGCGATCCGCTGGAGGCGGTCTATGTAGAATAGCCAGGGCTACTTTCGTCGTAAGCACAAGTGCTGCACAAGAAACTACCACTTATGGTACTGGGAATACGGATGTTTCTGTCGACACCATTATGCAACAGTAAATAAGTAGCTGTTCGATACATATGCGACTATTCAAATTAAGTCTGTGCCTATAACATTATTATGCAGGTTTATCACCATTTGTTAACGTTTCGCTTAATAAAAAATTATACATCAGCCACGTTTTTTTCCGCACGCTTCACATGACATTCAACGCATGTTTGCTGAATTTAATCCCGGTGCAGACACACACACAAAAAAAACTTTGAAGTTTGCTAACGTATAAAGAAAAACAAGCTTTCCAAACTTTCAAATTGGCGAGTGGTGACCTTTGTAATACAAGATGATGAAATTTGGAGCAAAGTGATCAGAGAAAATTGTGCAAAAAGAAACTGGGCTATCGAGGGCACCGTGTTGTTTGCTCTTTTTTTATCGACTGCGTGAATGTACGTCCGTAAAAAGGTTAGTGCGGAAATGAAGTTTCCTGCCCTTACAAAAATCCTATATATGGACTTATATAAAAATCCCCATATATGGCTACATCAGGAATTGGGCATATCTGGCCCATATATTGAATCCCCATATATGGGTCGTATATAACCTGATATGTCCAATTCCTGATATAGCCATATATGGGCCTTGTTTCCCCATATATGGGTGTTGCTGTATATGGCCATATATGGCTATATATAGAAGCATCCATATAAGGTCTTATATGGATGTTTTCATATATGGCCTTATATGGATACCTTTATATACAGCCATTCAAATGATTTATCTATATTAGTTCAGCTTGTGTCACCGGCAAAAATATAGCTGCTCAAATCATTCTTCAGCTAGAAATATACCTGTTTGTTGAAAGGTCTGCATGCAGTCACTATCATCTCCAAAACAAAGGCAGTACATACCCCCTGAACATTCTTGTTCAATTAAGTTATCCTCAATATATCTCAAGTTATTCTCAACAACTATTTGCTAGAATGTAACTTGGCATCATATTTAAAGCTTGTGGTGGGCACATGTCACTGTTAGTCCACTTTTCCTGAAGAGATACATTCTTTGTGCTTAAATTTATTGCTTACTTATCGACACTTTTTTATTTATCTAGTTATTTCATTACCCACAGCACCAATTGGCATTACATTGAGGGAGCATTTATGAAAAGTAGAATACAAAAAATACATAGCCAAACAAATTATCAAAGTCACCTGAATCACAATCTGCAAGAGAAATTCATATATAAATCGGAACGTGTTCTAACATATAAATCGGAACAATTCTAACATGAAATAAAACAAATATTTGGGAGTGTAGAGGCAATGCTAGAAGGCAGCTGGTTCCATCTTGTAATTTTTTTTGGTAAAAAATTATTTTGAAACACGTCAGTCTTGCATGCGATTATTCTTATCTTGAACCTATGGTCAACACGATCTGAGACATAGTACGGTGCAAGTAAATATTCCGCTTTATCGATTCCGACTTGACAAAAATAAATAGCATAAAAGAACCCAATTTGAGTTTCGTAAAGATATCTTTCACAGTGTGTAATGTTTAAAACTTTTCTCGTGTGTCAATGGAGCATCCATAGTCAGTCAAAACGAAATATTGACTTGCTATTGACCGTATGAACTGCGTGTGCATTGAATAACTTAAATGAGTTGATAATCAAATTTTAAGGAGTTCGGTCGAAAGTGATTGGTATGCAAGCTTGTTATTACAAGTATTGTGACTAATGACCTATAGAACGACTGCTAAAACTGGTGTCTATAGGTGTCTGTGTGCGTGGGAACGGAGGCATTTAACAATATTTCTTGCCAACGGGCACTAAAAATGTACTTTTTAAACGTAATCCACTTTCCATTTGGCCAATAATGCATCATTAACGTAACAGTGGTAAAGAGCTCATTCTGCAAAAATTCCGGTGTAGGCATCGGTGGCTCTCCGTGAAAAATCGTCTTGTCAATGATCAAAAATTGAGAGAATGCAAATAAAACAAATATTATAAATTTTCGGATATGAGTGATGATCGAAATCATGCAGGCAATTTGCATGGCATGCAAGTGCTCTACCACACAGCTATGCTTCTGCTTGGAAATAAAGCAATAATAACTTCCTCTTGTTGTAAATGCAAGGAAAATAACTGTCATGCTTAACAAATACAGGTATCCTGTATACAGGTTTCACAACACAACATTTATTATCGCAGCTATAGTGCATGATACAAGCGTGCATTGTCATCAAGCATCACAACACGTTAATACCAACGTGACTTCGCGGTCTAAAGACAGCCAACCATTACAAAAGGCACACTGGTTACTGCACGTATTCCCTCACGACTGCGTAGTGGGTGCATAAAGTTCTAAAACATTTTACACACATTATATTGAGAAGCACGTTCTGCTAGGCGAGTTGGTACTTCATCTTAACTTAGTTGCGCGAAAAAATTTGGACTGCGAAAGGGAGACACCTGGACACAGCGTACACTAACAACTGAAACTTCATTGGAGAAAACAGACGTATGTATGCGGTTACGACAACACGTGAGGTGGAAAAAAATGATTAGACGAGCAGACCTCTGATCATTTTCTTTCACAGTGTGGACATCGTGTGGTGGACGGCACTGCGCTGTCATGTGGGAAGTAATATTTTGAATTTATTTATATAATTGTAGATCACAAAGCTTCTCTAAAGGAATTAACAACCATTCTCTAACCAATCATCATAATGTAGAGAGTGTGGCTGCGCGCCCTTGTTTGGAATACGGTAGTTAAAGCTAGATTCAGTGACACGGTATAGCGCTGGAAATCGGAGAGGCGTATTTCATAAACAAAGCTGGGGATTCATGTGTCACGTAACTCTCACTTATGTTGCTTGCTAGTGAGGTAGCTTTCTTGGAAGCGCATCATTTATACAATCTGTCTGCTCATCTAATCCTTTTCTTTCACCGCACGTGTTCTCGTAACCGCATATATACGTATGTCTGCTTTCTCCAACAATGTTTCAGTTGTCAGTGTGTGCTGCATCTAAGTGTGTTCCTTTTGTATTTTAATTTTTTCGCGCAACTCAGTAATTACAAAATATTTCCTGTTTTTAAACTGTGTTACCCGTTTTTTACACAAAATGCAACCATGTGCGAAACCTTCATTGAGACACTTTCAACCTTCTCAATTACGCAGTACTATTCCACAATTAAATTTATTCAAGTAGCATCATGCAAGAAAGAGTACACACTAAGTGATTGAATTACGCACAAGAAACAGGATCGATACTGCTATCACGTTCAACTGTGAAAAACGGAGCTTAACGGTCCCCCAGTTTTTTCACACAGTAGCAAGCCCTAATGCATTATACCAGTTTATTTGTCGGCTTGCGTAAAAATATCTACAGTGCTCACGAATTAAAACGTGACATCTCATTATTTTGTGTAACTATGTATGCGGGTAAGCGCAGTTCCTCAAGATAACCACGTGATTTTGCGATATCGGTAACAATAATGTCGCCTGTGATGTACGCATTCCAGTCAAATTTACACTTGTATCACCCTGATTGTAGATGACGGAAATGAAATTACGGGCTATTCTTAAATTTTTCCATTTTGATCCGTGACATAGCACCTATTTTGAAGAATCAAACTAGCAACAAAATTTTAACTGCGTGTCCTTATCAAAACACACGTAAATATAAAAACAAGTGAAACGTAGACGAAGAAAGATAAATTCAAACGCAAGACAAATTCAAACGTGGGCTCATAAATCTCATGACACCCTTGGAGTTGGAGATATGCAACTATTTTTCATTTGTAATTGCGCAAGTTGTAATTTATCCTTGGTTTTTCCTCAAGCGTTAAAATGAGAAAAATACAACACAGGTATATTTACATCAATATATTTATGAAAAGTACAATGGCACGAAACCAACATTTTCCTGACGTAGATTTTTTGATTAAATAGAGCACTGTCTGGATCAAGTGAAAAAAAAAGAAAGTGTTGTCATATCGCTTAAACAAAACAGCCTAATGACTTAACCACGATTAGCATAAAGTTATTTACACAGCAAGCATGCAATGTGGTATGTTTTCGAGTTATCATAAAATTTATGAACAACGTGCGAAGGTAATAAAAATGATGAACTTACCTTAACATTTAACCGAGACTTGTCTTTCAAGGAGCCTGTTAATCCAGATAACCTATTCCCACCTTAAAGCCACCACGTCCATTCGTACTGCTTTAGGAAGAAGTTTTGAATGAACGCTTGCCCGCAAGCGTGGGTATTCATTTTCTTCTCGCACGAAAAGTTGACGATCGCCAATCAATCAGCGTACAGACGCACACGCACACGAAAACACTTCCACGTTCGTCCACAATTTCGCCACGTACAGCGAAGTAGATTCCTGAGAGCTGCGCGATTATCTTGTGTAAATTGGAGCAGTAGTTGAACACGAAATAAGAGCAAAAGGAATGAAAATTAACAAACTCGATCAGCACGGCACCCATGACTCCGGTGAGCAAAAAAAAAAAACAACAATTACGCGGACGGATACAGTGCACGCAGGCTTGACAATGAATATTGCAATGGACACTACATTACTCCTTGAGATCAATGATTTACGCACTTTTCACTAGAACTAAATTTTCCTGAGCTTATGGGCGAACGACGTTTCATTTTTTAACTATTATTGAAGCAATGTTATTACCATACGACTGAAGTTTGTGCAAACTATTTTCTTCGTCGTTACTTGAAATGGGCCGCGGCACTCTCTTTCCTGCTCTGTCGACACACTGGTGTAAGCCACGGCAGGGCTTCACGATGCCTACGTGCGCTCCTTCGAACAACTTTCTCCGAATTGTCCACCCATCCGATGGGCGCCCTTTTTTGTATTTTTTTACTGTGCGCACCCCTTGCAACCTAGCAGTCAGGCGAGTTTTTTCGGACAATGAACTTCAACTTCCTTCCACGGGCCCAGAAAGCTGCACGTGCAAGACCTTTGAGACAGGCATTCCGTGGAGCTGAAATCGCTGCTTCGTGTACGCTGGCTACGAAGACGCGTTTCAGCCGAATTTTCATCTTATTTCACAAGCATTTTTAATGATAATAATAATATTCAATCAACCAATAATCAATCAATCATTTTTTAACCTACCCAAGAACAACCATAGGGTCTTTCATGCTGGCGCGCGCGAAAAGAAAACAAAAACAAACAATACGTTACAGACTGTCCACAGAAATGCAAATCAATAAAAAGAGCAAAAACGAGCAGTCGAAAAGAAATCAACGCACAATGAAAACAACAAATAAAAGAGTAGATATTCATGGAATGGGACTGAAAAATAATGTAGAATATACATAACCGTGCCGAAGGCTTCCTGAAATACGGAAAAGGGAAGGATCTGTGCATGTGCAAGGCTACGTTAGGACAGGGCAGCCCTCACTGACAAAAAGAAAATGACTGTAGACTATGAAAAACATAACGAATTAAGAAAGTTGACGTTAGATAGACTCAGTATTCTGTAAAGGATAGAGTGTTGAAAGAAGCTGGCAGGTACATGCAACGGTCGATTCGCTCTCGATAACTTACGCGGAGTTTCAAAATTATTACAACCGAGAAGGGCAGAATATCTCACCCTGAAATAGCTTGTAAAGAAATAACAGCTCAGCGCGATTTTGCCGGCCGTTAACTGATGGCAAATATATTATTCTAGCAGTGTTGAAAGGATTCTAGTGAAACGATGAGGGTAAATGCTTATGAAATTTTTCTGGACTCACTCAGTGGCGCTACTGCTGGATTTAGCAGGGCCATTCGCAGGGCCATTGGATTTAGCAGGGCCATCAAATATGCATATGTACTCAAGTTGACGACGACATATCACGGTGTACAATTTGTAGAAGGCTGTAGGATAGCCGGATTCTCGCGAGATGTTGAGCCAACAGGAAGAGAATGAAGGCCTCGCATGGCAGCACATTTAATGCAAGTAGAAAAAATTCAGCATGCTATCAAAAAGAACACCAAGATAACTGATCTCATAAAACTTACATAACGACACAGTATGACAGCACATGGATTTACTGTTGGACGTTTTGCGAAATACAACAACAACAACAACATTAATAATAATAATAATAATAAATATAATAATAATAATAATAATACACTCATATCATTCTGACATGTCCGAAAATATCTAGCCACATTGAATGAAATGCCAGTGTCCGGGTGCCCATGAATCTCTATACGCGAGTGTACACTTGTCAGTTCGGTGGGTATGTACCGGCATACATATCTTATAAGTAAGTCCACTACCGTGTTGGTGTTGAAAGGATATGTTCACAAGCAGTTTGAATGGTTACGCGCCTGCACAGCAAGGGGCTGTTTACATAATGTAGAGGTGGCTTAGGTATCACGCCAGCCCGCAAAAAATGTGTCATACTAATTGTAGTCACAAGGCAATGTTTAGGCTAATCCTGATGATAGCAAGCGCGCTTTAGTGACCTAGACCAAGTAATGACACACCGACACAAAATAGAAGTTTTGTGAATTCGGCAGCCTACGTTAAATGTTGCTATAAAGCTTCAGCATTTCATTACATGGTCCATTAAATATGTATTATGTGTGAGTCAGTTGCACCTTTCTCAACGTACATGTCTATGACGTGAGATTTATTTGACGCTTGCAAACATTACACTAAATTAATTGTTCACTTGTGCAATCATAAAATTTTCGATAAATTTACTATGTGCACAGCCAGGAACATTATACGTAGCCAAAGGAAACGCAAGATGTATTTTTGCAATAAATAAGTACAACTTCCATCTTGAATGTAATCATAATAGTGCCTGCAAGTTGCATTCACGTAAGTTCTTTTTGTTTTTGAAAATACTCCCTTAACCATTGCACTGCTATGCAATAATAGTAAATGGCTGCTGAAAGCAATTGCAGATGAGGGGTCAACAGGATTAATAGAAATCCTAATTGTTATATGAAGGCAGCATATAGCCATCAAAACTTTCAAATAATCAGAAATTTTGTCCACCGATGTGGAAGCTAAAAGTGCATTGAAATTACTATTTCTTGCTGCCACTTTAAACAATGCATTATTGTGAACAATATAAGTTGCATGCATTTTGTCTTTACATAATACTATATAGGATTGCTCTATAATAATAGCGAGGTTCGGAAGCTTCAATACATTTTGTGACTTGACACGATTCCTTCCTCGTAAAACATGTCTGCTCTTGTATACATTATTTACGTCGTATTAATTGCAACTTATTGTTTCAAACCTATATGCCATGAAAAATGTACAAGTTAAATTACACGAATGCATGCATATATGCATTCAACTGAGTTGGAACTATCACGTACACAAAGCTGACCTGAAATTTCAATTTTTTTGCATGGCAGATACAACATATATATTTAATACCCCTATTGTTATGAAAAATAAGCAGGTCAGCTTTGTGTACAAATTGTTATATATTACAATTCGCATAAAAGTGTGATCACAGTGCTGAATATATACGTGGTTCATCCCAAATAAGAAAGCACTTCCACATATAGGGATCCACTTGATATGTTATATATGGTGTGGCCGTGCCTTATTTGGCTGGATTTGACCCCTTATATGGGCCAACCGCGTCATATATGGCCGTATATAACCCCATACATGAACCGACTCCGCCAGATATACATCCATATATGCTTATATGTGGCCACATATGCTGCCATATATGCTTATATGTGGCCACATATGCTGCCATATATGCTTATATATGGCCAGATATAACTTATATATGGGCCATGTATGGCGTTTCCGTAAGGGTTGTCATGAAGAAGCTCGAAAGCGCAGTCCGAAGGTCTTCTCAAACATTGTTCAAGCGCTTTACCACCTTCGCATCAAAAACGCACTGGCAGCGGGCCGGAAGCAAAACATCCGGACGACTGCCCGGCATATTAAAAAAAACACGATCGTAAGAAGGCGAAGACAACTGTGCGAGATGTCACGACAGAAGAAAGTCGCGTATTGTAAAATTGGCAGCATCGTATTTCTTACATCAAGTACACTGCATTATGAAGCACTGTATTGGTCCTGTTGTGTTTGCTTACAAGCTGACCTACGAACATTAGTTATCAAATTATTTGATGGCAGTGCCAGGCCATAATTTATGTGTCACAATTGAGGTAAGGTTTCAACTTCGTTTTTTTGTTAGGATGCACTTGTTCCTGCCTTTTCATTCAAACGTAGCAGTGCTTGCTGGCGCTTACTGTACAAGAGCTATGTAGGTTCAACTAACACATGTATGTTCTCCTTCTGGCTATGCTGTCGCGTAGGTGTTTGCCCCGTGCTCTTCTCTCCTACCTCCACTATTCTCCTCTTACCAGGCGTGCGCATGCGCTGACGCGTTAGGAGATTTCAGGAGTAGCCTGCAGGTTGGATCCCACGGGAACAAAACGTGTTCGTTCTTGCGCTCACATGCGCTAGCTCCAATCACGTATAATGGTAAGAATCCAAGTCCTCGCGCCCTGTGGTTGTTCACATAGACTGTATGCGTACATAAGTAGTATTCTGAGTTTACTCAAATCGCACCTTCCACGGAGACTTGCCATCACAAGAAGTTCATTCAAATAGCGCGATTCTATCGCATTAGTGCAGCCAAGGACACCGTCAGTTTTTGAAGCAGTTGCATGGCTTTACATTTCTTAGGCAATAAAAGCTCGCTGTGTGTAGACTACGGAACGGGGAGTGATCTGATACGCTTTAGCAGACCGATACAAGCTCTTCTTCATATTGGCCAGTCTCTTCTCAGTTAGCACAACCAGGTGGCAGTGCTAGTTGAGAAAAGTTTTCTTAAGGGAACAAGCGTGTGCCTTAGCTTGTGCTACTTTCTTTCTGAATGAACACCAATTCTCTCAAACCGCAAGCTAAAGAAAACCAGGGACACATTGGTCTAAAAATAGAATAGATCGTTGTAACTAGGCTTTAGAGGGTTCGTGGGCCATCTGATACCGAGCAATGGCAACAAAACATTTACAAACAAGATTTACAAGAGGAAAAATACACAAGTATACACTTGCCGAACGTTACTATACACAACTACTCTTTCTCTAAGCTTCAGTTCTTTCCGTCCGGTATGCCTACGTGAGTCTCCATGCGTCCTGCCTATTAAGGTGTCTATGGCTCCGTAGACGTCACTCGCGGTACTGATGACCGCGTAGCTGACGCATGCTCAAAGCACGAGAGGCACGATGGCCTAATGAAGAGGCAGTACCGAATCCTAAGCTGCTCGCTTAAGCGCAATGGACAACGATGCACCCATGGTAGCTAGCTCCCCATGTGGCTAACTTCCCATTTGGCCGTACGACAGCTTCCGCCTGCAAGTTACCCCTTGCCGTCAATGGAAAATTTCAATAATTAGTTTGTGACTAAAAAAGAAAAATGCAATCATGAAGCTTTTCTATAAAATATACCATGCTTTGTTTGCTTTAGATTTGGATATGAGGCTAATATTTATTGGAACACCGCATGGTGCAAATTGTGTCTCAATGTGGACGAAGATGACGATTTTGTGAAATTGGCGGATTTTTGTGTCTTAAAAATTGTTCACTTGTTAGTCGAAACATAATTTTCTCCCAAGATGTACCTTCCGTAAAAAAAGTATTCATTGCTCAAATACTCATGCAAAGTGCAGTATTTCGATAGGAAAATGCAAACATAGCACACTCTGGCCTAATTCCTGAAGGCGTATGTGGCTGAAGAATCGCGCTGATATTACTGATCTCTTCGAACACGTAACGCAAGTCCCTTCATTCATTATGGAGATCAACTTGGCTACAAAAAGAATGAGCGGTAATTTTAAAACACTTTTTTTCAAACAACGCTGAGACAGCATTCTGGAAAATAAAAAGTGTATTATGAGACCCGAAATATTTCTGTCAGAATATTCTATAAATTTAACTGTTTTAAATGCAGTATATCAGCAAAATTTTTGGGATACATTTTATATGATCTCCAATGTGGCTGGAATGTTTATCGTAGAATGCGAGACTGATTTGACTTTGATTTGAGCACTTCAAGAAAGTGATCTCGCATGCTGCGGATCGGTTCAAGGTAGTAACAAAAAATGAGTACAGCTGCGTGTCCTAGGAAAAGCCTATTATTTTTCATTGATCATTTCAATATAGTCACTCATTTTTGTTGCTTGAATATTTAGCACATCTTTAGTAAGCTCAGCTAAATTTTTTTTACGATACACATTTCAACATTGTAACCGGCAATGGTATTGCGTTTTCTTCTAAGAGAGGTCCCGCTCAACTTTTTTGAGCTCTACTGAACTTATAAAGAAAGTTGTGTATGAAGTGTGTCCTTTAATCTGAAATCATTTCATGGAATTTGCAACATATTCGAAAGCTGTTGTCTATACTTCTGACTGTTTTGTACTACATCCTCATTTTTTTTTTAAGTCCACTTCTTGAAACATAACTGCAGACTGATGGCGCTTCACTCACCACCAGTCCGCTAAATGTGAACACGGCAACAGTTACCCAAACAACATATAGCCGAGGACGTTTATGGAGCTAAAAGCCCCTTCCCTACATGCCATAGGTACCTAAAACCTGGCTAAAAGAAATATCTTAGCATGAGCTGCCTTTGAATTCTTTTTGCCAACGACGTTAGTAAAACACAACACCCTTCCCTACATGCCCGTTTTCAAGCTTGGGGCCATTTGTGCTCCATTAAAAAACCTCTCTGAAAACAATGTGGCGGATTACCTCGGTAGCGCGTCTCTCGCGGCTCATTAGCACTAATTACGCTGTGGGAAACAGCGGCACACCATGAATGTTTCATCCTTTTCTAGGTGTAACGCTAGGAAAAGTGAAATGCCGTCACTTAAGCGTTTCGCACTTTTGTAACGTTCTTTTACTGCGTGTAGTAATGGGTACGAATACCAACGATGGTGGCCCAGGGCACTTACGTCACAAAAATTGGGTGCCCCTCTAATCTTTCAACAATTTTAGCCCTTGAATATAAGTATAATTGGTCACGGAAATTGTGAAAGAACACACCTTTATATAAGACATTGGTTCATCGTTTTTCGAAAGCCCCGCCGCGGTGGTCTAGTGGCTAAGATACTCGGCTGCTGACCGGCAGGTCGCGGGTTCGAATCCCGGCTGCGGCGGTTGCATTTCCGATGGAGGCGGAAATGTTGTAGGCCCGTGTGCTCAGATTTGGGTGCACGTTAAAGAACCCCAGGTGGTCGAAATTTGCGGAGCCCTCCACTACGGCGTCTCTCATAATCATATAGTGGTTTTGGGACGTTAAACCCCACATATCAATCAATCAATCAATTGTCGTTTTCAAAACTATTTCCGCAGACCCCCCCCCCCCCCTCCAATGGTCTGGGGGTATGTTGCTCAACCACTGATCCACAGATCGCGGGACGATTTCCCGGGCGCTCCGGCCGCATCTTCGATGAGGGCAATGCTGAGGCCCACGTCCTAAGATTTAGGTGCACGTTAGAGAACACCCCGGTGGTCGAAACTTGCCAAAGCCCTTCCTTATGGCGGCTCTCATAGTCAGCACGAATGCGGGCACCACATCGCATCTGTGAAGATGAATTCACGCAACATTTTTGCACACACTGTCCTTTACTTTGCAGTACGCTCTGCAATGCTGGTATCACGACCACCGGATTCTGGATCGTTTCTTGTTCTCTGGCCAGTTTGCACGCCACCGGTACTGACGTCGGATGAAGCCGACTACACAGTCTAGCATCGAGACACGGCTGCGTTCTGTATCACTGGCAGCAGATATAAAAGTCACCAGACATCGTTGGCTTCGGGCATGGCACCGCATCTGTGATGATGAACTCACACAAGTTGTTTTTGTATGTTAGTCCTCTATCTGGTATTTTGTGTGAGAGCACCAGCAATATAGCTTTTGCTAAAACTGTCGTGCTCTGTACATTGTCCCGACGTATGGAAGTGACTACATGCTATTGCTTCTGATGCGTGCTGTGCATATTTAAAGCATTAGTACTGATGCTTTTTGGTGATATTGAGTCCAACCATGGCCTGATGACTGAGGCAGAGGCGGAAAAGCTTTCAAGTGTCGTGGAAAGACTTGCTAAAATAGAAGAAGCACACGCCGCAGCCGTTGCTGAACTATCGAGTGCGACGAGGGAAAACGGTGCTGCACTAGTGGACGTGATGGAGGTTGAGCGGGGCAACGTGGTGCTAAATTCAGAAATAAAAAGCACTATAGACGAACTAGTGACCACCCATCGGAAAATTGAGCTTCTTAAAGCAAGGGTTACGCCCCCAGAAACAAACACGTCTCGAAAAACACGGCCCATTCTGCCACTGGAGCCGATATATTACAGGGTGCTTCATTGAGCTTGTTACAATTATTTCTAGGTGTGAGAATGCTGAAAACAAACGACGACAACCTCACTCGGTTTTTGTTAGTATTTATGACCATTATCGAGATTACGGAGCAGCATCACAGCATAAAGTGATAACATTTTGTGCGGACAAGCTTGAAATACAAGCAACTGGTGAGCACTTCCAACGCGTGCACTGGCTAGACAAAGATATTGTTGATAAGGACCGGCCTCGCATAGCTAAATTCACATTCTGTAAAGATAATTAAGACGTTTTTGAAGCTGTGCATAAGCTCAAAGGCTCACCATTCTCCATTCGCGAACCCTTCTGTTTTGCAAGCTAGAAGAATTCTGATAGATTTTGCCAAGGCTCAAAACGAATCATACAAGTTACCTTTTGATAAGCTGTGCGTGGCTACATCTACTTGGGTCAACGTTATGAACATACAAATTGTGGTATACCTAAATAAACTAGAGAGGTCCACGCGCACTCAGAATTATCATGGATCATTATCTAATCACGCGACCGCTTATAAGCGTGCAATGGACAAGGTCACATCTACACACACGTTGCCCTTCACTTCTCTCTCTCCTCCTTTAATCCCCTCAACCATTCCACCAGTGCAGGGTAGCAAACCGAACGTGCGTCTGGTTGACCTCCCTGCCTTTCTATTCTTCCCTTCCTCCTCCTCCTATATCCTAATCATGTATACTAACATCTGAAGTCCTGCTTTAAAGCAAGACAAATATTCCTCCTTTCTAAAATAACGTACTTCGAGAGCACACTGACCCACGAACACTGAGAGGTAACGACACGTTCCCTCTCATTGTTCATTTGTGAGTGCGCGCTGAAGATAGGCTAGTATTCGGTAATACTAACTAACTCGTCATGCAGTTTTACTCCAGTTCTTCCTTTTTCAAGATGCCGATTGTAATGTTGTTATTTTTACAAAAATCTAGCTTCATTCCGTTTTTTCTAACATTGCACTGCTTTTCTTGGCGAGCACTTAAAATTTGTATCGATGTGACCCCCTTAACAGACGAGGCGGTGGTGTCTTGGTTGCTATTAAAAAGGTCTTTACTTCCCATTGTAATTACTCGGGCACAAACCTCAAGATTATTTTGGGCCATCTGTCAAACCCGTTCTAAGATAGTGCTAACTGGTGCTTGTTACCGTCCTTCAGATTCAAACGAACACTTTATCACCGAGCTTTGCGACAGAATTCACAATTCACTGATGGCCTGCCAAGCATGATCCATTTTTTGGGGGATTTATTAATTCGGCACATCCAATGGCAAAGCTAACCAATTCTTGCCGAATGGCATAAGATATCATTATTTTTTCGTGAACTTTATTTTAACATAGGCTGTCAACTAACCTACTCGCGGATATTATCTATTGGACTCAGTATTTTCAAGCAGCCCGGAAACATATAAATTACATAGGTGGTATAGTGACCGTTATCTGCTCCAATTAGGCAATATTATTCCGTTGCATTTCACGGGCCGGGTAAGCAAACTATTCATAGCTTTAGCAAGGGTGACTATGTTCCCCTGAATGCCGAAAAAGAATTCTTTTTCTAAATTTAGTTTTGTTTTTCTCTGCACAGTTGAATGGTCGAGGAGAACAGGGTGCTATTCCGCGAAAAATGGTGCACTTTAGTAAACCAGTGTATCCCGTTATTTGATATAACCAATGATAAATCCATCCTCTGGTTCATGAAATTTATTAGGCTATTTAAAAAAATAATAAACGTGCTTACAAGGGTGCCATAAAATTAGATACCTAGGCGACTTGGGCGAAATGGAGTGAGTGTCTACAAAACTATATCTTGGCTTCGAGTACAGCGACACTCCACCATACCTGAGGACCCCAAATTTGATTATCAGTATATGGCACCCATTCAAATCTCTATCAATGGCATTATTACACTGATAAACAATCTTCAATTATCTAATTCTTGAGTCGTTCTTGAAATTGACTCTCAAGTACTACAGAACACCGTACGTAGAGCAATACTATATCTCATTCCCAGGCTGTTCCTACATTCAGCAGAGATTCCGTCTTATTGGAGGACTTCGAAAGGAGTCCCCATATTTAAAAGCGACTGCAAACACTCATTAGACAACCATAGAACAATTTCACTAACGTGCATTTGTTTTACCATGCTTCAGAACATCACTGCATCGCACATATACAATCATTCACAATCAAGTCAGTCTTTCCCAGCAATGAACACGGGTTCAGGCGTGGCTTTTCCAGTGAGTCACATCTTTTAAAATTTACAACAGACTTGCATTTTGACATGGACAGTGGCTTACAGATTTGTAGTAAATTTCCGGATTTTTCCAAAAATATTAACCATGTAGCCCACTACCACCTGGTTTCAAGATCAACTGCTCTCAAGTTGGATTCACAGTCCCTACATGGCTTAAAGTTTTCTTTCCATTCCCGACACTTTACTATAGTAAATACTCTCCCATTTTCCAAAGCTAAGTTACTTCGGCGTACCACAAGGCAGCGTTCGTGGGCCGCGCCTATTTCTAACGTATATCAATGACCTCTCTAATAACCGAGCTCCTCGTGTGTGAGTGTTCGGAGGTGATTGCATTTTACGCCGCCTTAAATGTAGCCCAAATGACCATCACAATACACATAGCGATCTTCATCTCATTTTTCATTGGCGGAAATTGTAGTTAATGACCTTCAAATAAAATAAATGAAACGTAGTATATTTTACCCGAAAACACTCAGTTTCCAATTTTCTGATGACATGAAACACAACCCAATTTTATTGCCACTGCAAACAAGTACTTGGGAGTTCATCGCACACCAAAACTTTCCAGGACCCTTAACGTCACGACCATATGTGGTAACGCTTCAAAGTCACTGGTGTTCTTGCGTCGATTCTCGAGAAGTTCTCTCTCCGAGGTCCACGAGCTAGTTTTTCAAACATTTTTTAGCCTGGTGCTTGAAAACACCTGTGTAATATGGTCACGCCATCATAACAGCCTAATAAGTTTAATTGAATATGTACAAAATAGGGCCCTTGCGTTTATCTCTCATAAATATACTTACAGATCTATAGGATCTCGCGAATAAAACAAGACTTTTCTCTTCCACGACTAAGTGCTCATCGGGATTTTTCGCTTATGTCATTTTTCCACAAGTACCTTATTTTGGTATAAACATTTTGCTTGCGGCTTGAAGTCTCACCTTGCACGTATCGCAGATTATCTACCCAAGTGAGTTTCGCTCACTTGTACAGAAGCACACATTCAGTTCGCCCACACTTCCTCGCGCTATTCTATTGTAGAATGCACTTCCGGGTTCCATGGTGTCTGAAAACAAAAACCTGATAAATTTTGTAAACTGATCATTTCGCGTTTCTCTGCAGAAACTGGTCATATATGTTCCTTCCCCCTCCTTTTTTTCATCTGTACGTCCTATTAGTTCAAACCTATGATTCTGTTATTTTTTGGTTCATTTGTTATACTGCCATAATTTTTTACTTTGAATTGCTTGCACGTTTTACATAATGTATCGGTTCACGTTCACTCTCATTTGTTTTGACAGCGTTAAACTATTATTTCGCTCCTTTTCATTGTTAGTTGATGTTTAAAATTTTTGTGATGATATTTGCGTGCTTTTATCTATTTCATCACGTATGATGAAAAGTCACAGCTTTGTTGCAAAGGCGAAGCAATGAACGCGATAGCAACAAATGGAAAGGTCACACGCAGAATGCCAAGCAGGTCAAAACGTGCCCCACGTTTCTCACGCACAAATGACACATGAAACGTACTCACAGATACAGATGAACGCGAATAAGCATCTCCGTTGTTACTTCGCTGTGTCTGAAAAGCGCGCTCTTTTCGCCAGTAGAAGCTGTGTAACAATTGCAGAGACCTTTGTGGGCCTTGTAACAACAGCAGAATCGTTCCGGTGAAACCCAAAGGGTCGCCAAGACGTGCGATCCTCCCACTGCAAGATAAAGGCGTGCGATCAAACGTACACCCCCTTATTTTTGTTGAGGATCGAGAGGCGACACGGCGGCAATGAGGCCGTGACGAGGTAACAGCTTCATTCAGGACGCAGGCGTAGGCGGAGTCGCTGCTGCAGCGTCCAGCCAGGTTCCGAAGCTAGTTGGTTGGTTCCTTAACACCTTGGCGCAACCCACCTAGGGGAATAGGCCATGAATAGGACGGTGCCTTGCTTTTTAAATTATTCACTTCTTGAAAGAGAGGGCTGGAATAATTAGGTGATATAGGTAAGATTACAAAAGTGTTAAATTTCAAAACAAACAAAAAACCCCGAAAAGAAAACATAACAAACACACACACAAAAAGAAAAACTTTATACATAAAACAAATGAAGTTTTTTATTTTTAGCATTCCATTCTTTTAGATTCACGTAAGAAATTTGTAACAGCGGTAAAAACGCTCCTGTGGCTGAATCCAAATGCGACTGCGCCAAATGAAAAAATCACCGGAACTGTCAACTAAGTCCAACTTTCGTAGGGGTTCTTTTACTAGATTTTTCGTTTGACTTTTGAATTTTCGGCACGATAAAAAGAAGTGCTCCAAAGACTTTCTCTCATTACAATAAAGGCACAAAGGCGATTGTGCCAGACCCGACCTGTAAAGGTAAAAGTTCAATGAAGGGACTCGGCAACGCAGCCTGGTAATTACTATTTCTTTCATTCTTAATGAACACCACTTGTTCTTCCAAGGGAACTTTAGCTGTGGGTAGTCTCATACAAACAAAGGAGATTTTTCGAAGTTATTGGCCGTTGTGCGTTTTTCAAAGTGTGCTGCTGTTATATACTCCGATGCAGGCAAAATAGGTAAAACAGGACAATCAAGGGAAGATACAGCTAGTGCATCTGCATGCTCATTGAGAGCTAAACCTCTATGGCCTGGTGCCCACACAAGTCGAACGAGCCGCACATGTCTAGGAATGAGCGAGTAGAACGTTTCTTAGGTACGACAAAAAGTTAGTGAGCTTAAGGCAGTACAGACCGAGAGACAGTCTGTTAAAATAATCACTGCTGATAGATCTTGCGGCACTTTACGCAATACTAGGACTATTGCCAGTAGCTCAGCTTCGTAAATAGGTGTAAAGTCGGGCAATAGAATTGAGAAAGCCCGATCTACAGAGGATGATACAATTCTTACGCCAGCCTTCTTTTCATAAACAGAAGCATCAGCCGCTATCACAATGGATGTTTCGAGATTGGCCAGACGGTCTACCAAAATGCCATTTACATACTGATAAGGTAAAGTTTTTGCATTCTTGGGATATATATTGTCAAATTCAATTCTAATTGCATATACAGTGTTGAGCACAAGAATTTCCCAAGGGTTAACTCTTAAGCACTCCAAAGGTTTCTGTGTATATATTACTTGAGGGCATCGTAATTTGGACCATTCGTGGTTGAAACATGAGGTCTGCTGGTTAATGGACACATACTGTGACTTCCACTGAGGTGATGCATAAATTTTAAGGAATGTACGTACTGTTATATTATGAAATCTCTTGATAAGAGAAGGCAGGCGGGATTCTTCATATAGAATATTGTTGGCAACATATTTAGGTAGCCCTAGGCAGAAGCGTAAATATTCGCGTTCTAGCAGAATCAGTGGTCGAACTTTGTAGGCCGGAGCTCCAGAAAACAAAACACAGCCGAATTCTAATATCGGTCGAATGTACATGCATTATATTATGACGAGCACGTATCTACGCAAACCGGCACAATAATTACTGAGCCTGCGCAGAATCCCTGCGGCACGTGGTCCTTTAGCAGCCATGTTTTTTATGTGAGGACTCCAGTTAAGTGTTTCGGTGTAGGTTACTCCCAAGCACCTAACTAACTCGACCTGAGTTATGGCGTCTTGTCGGTACATTAGTGAAATTCGCACTGGGGCATTTGGTGCGAAAACTGTGATTGTACTTTTGTTTGTATTGAGGCATAGGTTCATATCCTCCAGCCACGTTTCCAGGCTATTTATGTATGTCTGCAGAATCAGATACAATGTGTGAATGTCCGCCAACGCAGCAAAAAATGCAATATCATCAGCATACATATAGACCTGTACATCTTGCTGTATGGGAATAGTACATAGTAGTGCATTAAATAAGAAGGGCGATAGTGCTGACCCTTGCGGTATACCTCTCGTTTGCCTATATATTGAAGAGTTGACACCAGATTGCGAGCAGTAAAATTCTTTATCACCTAAGAAAGCATGGACCTAGGCTAGGCCGTTCTGAAATTCTTCGAGGCTCACTTCTTCTTCGGCGCGGCCAGCTGGCCAAAGCTAGCGTGGCGCTACATTCTATACGCAGGCCAAAGTACGCGTGAGAGATGAGTTGCATCAGAAAGGACAATTGGGCGAGTTGGTGCACTTCCAACTTAAACAAATATTAGCACGACGAAAACAAGAACGGGAAAGAAAACACAAACTACAGCGCTGACTCACAACTAAAGTTTATTCTTAAAAGAAGCGCAATATATGACATCTGAAAAGAGCAAAGCAAAGACAAGGAAAGAACCATCGCGCAAGCTCAAAGTGACAAAACTCTATAAATCGCTATGGGGCCATTGAAACGTGCAAGCTACCTGTGAGATATGGAACTTCTGCACCTGATAGGATCAAGGAAGGCTGGTTGATGCAATTATCACCTTCCAGTGACATATAAAAAGCTTCCATGATTTCTCGGGACCATTTTACTCTCGGGACCATGATTTCTCGGGAAGTGAGGGGTGTGCGAATCAAAAAAGTGTAGAGTGTGTTTAATGCTTACATCGCCACTTTAACCCATATTCTCAACGGGTGCCATAAGGCAAGTACCATCGTTTTCGAAGGAGAGAAGACGCAACTTTCTTGCGGACAGTGGCAAGGAAATAGAGGGGCTGAGGTCACTGTCTAAGCCGCACGTTTTTTCGGGAGTCACGCCTATTCGCCACTATATATACGGCTTTATTACAACACCCGGGTAGCCTTCTGTAGAAACTTCTACTGGGACTCCATTGTAAAGATTAGAGCAACAGCAAAACACTATCTATACTACAGTACCGAGAATGTTCCTAGAGAGAACGTAGCGGATGGTCACGTCTCCACGTCGTAAGAATGCAGCAGTCGAAACTGTGGTGAATCTGAGAAAAAAAAGGTACCATACGGTCAGGCGATGCCACCGTCATATATTGGAAGGAAACAATCGTTCGGTGGAGCTATCTATACACTACTTTCTTTTTCAGTTCTCTTCCCTCAGCCATAGTATTTATCAAAAGGTCGCACATCGGCTCGTAAGGAGTGGATTCTCTTGCTCATCACTTTTTTTCTTTCTTCATATCTCTTACAGAGTTCTGTACGTCCTTCCTGGACTGACCCACGAGCCCAACTTCCGGACACGGCTGACGCAATAATACCCAGCAGTCCCACAAGTGTGGCTCTTCCGAGCCAAAGCTCGAGGTGATGACGCCGAAACAGCTGCAACTTTGTGTCTATGGTGAGAAAACTAAGAGCGCAGTTTCTTCCTTCCTGCAATTTTGTTTCGCGGAGTCTTTCTAGGACTGTGTATATTGAAGGTTTCTCAACGATTAATTTTCCTTATTTCTGCAAGCTGCTTATTTCTTTGTTGCCTCCACTGACGACCTATACCAGCATCAAAAAGCATTATTGATGAACGGCCAGGGAAACGAAGCCCACGATTCTTTAATATCCCAGGTGATTCTGAAGCTCCACATGCGTCGCAAATGGATACTTGCTACCGGTTCCGAATGAACTGAACTTGCCCACGCTATAAGAGATAAAGAGCGCCAGTGCCTTTCCTATGCGGAAATGACCCTGACGTACGTGAAGCAGAGGCGTGTAGGCTTCGTGCTTTTTGTACTGTTTCGCCTGATGACATTGTTTTTTCCTTCTCACGTTACCCTCTTCGAGTAACCTACGTACCGATATGGAGTTTTGTTTCGAGTTGTCTCCTGCTTTTAAATGTTGAGGAGTCGTAGTGATAGCATTCTTTGCTAAACTTCACAAGTCAGGCTCACGAATCGTATTACAAACAACAGCCTCATCTTCGTTGGCTGCTCACATGCGCTAACTATACTGCTTCACATGATGATCGGCTAGACTGTGCCCTTACGAACAATGAGAAAGCAGGACAGTATGTTTCTCCATATTTGATCACGTTTTATGCTCAGTCTTTATTTCTGAATTCCAAACCCAGAGTTCCCTGACGGTTCAGTAAGCCTGTTGTTAACGAATATTAACTGAGGAACATGGTATATACTACACATGAAGAGATAAATAAGTGAATAAAAGAGACAAAGAAAGGAAGACAGTAGTGTGGCTGACAAAAATGTTATTTATTTATTTATTTGTACCACAACATAACATTGTGAAGCGGCATGTGGCAAATGGTGTTGTTCATAAAAACGTCACCTCACTAGGCCTCGAGCACTACACTTGTATTCAACGCACACAATACTAGCATGCGTGTAGTAATAATTATTCAAAATCTAGCACTTATCAATCAACGGTAGAAAGGCCTTGCAGACAGTGGTAGAACTTTGTATATACCACAATATTGTGACTCCAACTAGAAGAAACAAGATAACAGAATTACTCACCCATCGACTATATTGAAATTACACAACATAAAACACAACCAGTACCTAAAGAAATACACAATAGATAACTAAATTAACTTCTATATTGGTATACATAACAAAATTGTTATAAAAGTTCGCGAGCACATTGCAGTTTACGCACACTGCCAGAATTGCCTTATAAAGTTCGCAATGTAGTAGGGTGCCAATACACGCTCATAGGACGTCTAACAAAGAAACTTTGTGTGGGCGGTAGAGTGAAGCGATCTCTAGAAGGAAAAAAAATGGTAAAAAATGGAGGGCGGCAATCCATAGCTTAGCCCCTTGTCCTTCTCTGCATTGGAAAAACAGGGAAGGAGAATAAAAGTTACGGAGAGAAAAAGAAACTTTGCCATTGCCACCGACTTCACTAGAATAAGTCTCGTGATTGATATCTTGGACAGTGAATCAGTCCAGCATTCTAAAAATGTCACAGCAGCACATACGTTAGCTGTCAAAGTTGTTAAGCGCAGTCTTATAGTGGCAATAAAATGCCGATGGTGAGAGCATTTCAGCTGAGCTGCCTTTCACATACTTATGAACTTTCAAACAGAAAGTTGTGTATAGGTTAGGCATTTATATTTTTTTCACGCGCATATTTGCAAAGCTTGTCACTTGTACCTAAAGTTCAGTGCCATTTAAAAAGAGACAACCAAAAGAAGGGCTGCTATATATATGATGGTAATTTCTCTGAATTAATCAATAATATAAAGATAACAATTCTCATTTCCGACATTTATCTATATACCTATGTTCCCATAAATGTCTTGGTTGTACAGCAAAAGAAAAAAAACAACATAAAAATGCACCTCTATTTTATCTCAAACACATAAGATACCTCTGTAATAGCGTGGTTCTTTATAACAAAAGCCTTTTATAGGCGCATTGCTGCTGTTTAAATAGTAGTCGTACGTATTTAAGACTTCCTTTAAAATACTCGTTCACATTGAGACAATGTTTTTTTTTCGTCTAGACTCTGAGGCTAAAACAGCGTTTGCATGTAGGGTAAGTTTCAATTATAACCTTTAAAAAATTGTAGTCTCACTCTCCCGTAGCTTTCTCAAAAAATTTCTTATGTAAATGATTTTGGTCTATTTACCAGATTAGCTGCATGATTTCACTGGAATCATATAAATTGATCCCCTCGGCCTGTTTCACCGACGCTAATGCATGCGCTGCCGCTTTAGATGCAGCTTTGTATTTCATATTGCAGAAATGTGAACGCACACACAGCACTGTTATGGTGAATAAATAGAGTGAAGAGCCAAAGGTGAGATATATGGCATGTGACAATTTCAAAGCGCTTAGTCATGCGTATACGCTTGTGCCTTAGCGAAAACCAGACAGGGAGGCCTTAGACACGATTTTCAGAAAAGGCATGAGTAGGAATAATCCCGCAACTACAAAACAGCTCAATTTAAGTAGGTGCTTTACATAGTAGTGTGTGCAATATGATGCAGTTTGAATGTTCTCTGTTTTCTTTACTTGCATGTTTTCTTTAGTTTGCCTTTTCTGGAGTGTTTGTTTGTTCAAAAGTAGTCTTTTTATTTACGCAAAGCCTATAGTGAGAACGATGAATACCTCGATCTTTTCTTACTTCGACGAATGGGTGAGTTTCACAAACGAGTGTTGATTAACTGAATGCGTTACCCTGACTGCCATTTTAGTGGCGTGTGTTACTCACCGCAGTGTTACGTGATCATCGGCTGAGATGCTATTTCTGCGCTTTGTGTTCGTATCGGGGCGACAAAGGAAAATATTCTTTATGGTGATTTTATCAACACATGACAAGTATAATGTTGTGGTATTATGCATCTGAACGCACGCACCTTCCAAGTACCATCGAGAAAACATGGACCTTCGCGCAGGTTTTTCTGGGTAACATGAAATTCTTTTAATGAAACTGGCATTTTTTAGTGCCGACACTAGTCTCCGTCATCTGCGATGATATTCTTGACAACGTTTAATGGTGTTTATGATGTCGTGTGGTTGTGACGGTAGAGAAGCCCACAGCAAGAATGGGAAGTACAGAACCCTTTATTTGGGTGAAGTCGTACCCGTCAATTAGAAGATCAATGCACAAAGAATTCACGCTGTATACAGATTAGACGAGAAGTAGCGCCCGCCGTTGACTAATCTACATCCGTGGTTAGGCGCATCTACCGTGATTAGGCACGTCTACAGTGGTTATGCGCGTCTATTGTCGGATGCAACTTAAGAAAGTAGCGACATTTCCCCCTCAAAGACGGATGTACACGAGCCTTCACCAATAGACGCGCACTTCAGGTGACGTCATGTGCCAGACTACAGTAGCCACTGACTCAGCCGATTGAGAAGACGCCTAACACTGCCGCCCTCGCTTCGAACTGGGCTGAGTCCCGTTAGCTGTGTGCGTCTCCCTTCGTCGGAGTGAATTCGAATTATGTTTGGTGGTCTGTCATGCCGGAAATATTATTGAGAGCTTACAATACACTATTTGGCCCATGTGTGTTCTGAGCCATGAGCCGGCGAAGAGAGATTGCAGCGAACATCGGTAACGCTGCGCTACGCTTCGTCTGAAAACAGGACCTTGTGGCGAAATACCGAAGCAAGCATCATGCGTGTTTGTTTTATGGTGTTTTATTTGCACCTAAGTGAAGTTACGATGAGGAGACTTTACTGAAGCCTGGTATCTACTGTTAGCGGCGGGTGTGTTTTGTGCACTGTGCCCCTGCGTTTCTCAGCGGACGTGGAGAAGTGTTCGAGCAACAAAGCATACTGCAGCCACATCTTTCTTAACAATTTCATGATCACATTCAACATTGCTAAGCTTGTTTTCGAAATGTAAACTTCACAACGCAATCCTAGCAAGAGAGAGAGAGAAACGAGAAAAAAGGAAGGCAGGGAGGTTAACCAGATGCTAGTATCCGGTATGCTACCCTACACTGGGGTTGGGGAATAGGGAGTTGAAAGAGAGAGTTAAAAAATAAGTGAGAGAAAAACACCGACACATACGCACATAAAAAATCAGTCCACTCAGAGGCGTTCCGACAGGCCAGTAGTTCGCAAGAAGCCCAGTAGCGCTTGCACGGCTTTCTTCTGTGGCGATGAGTCATGACGATGGCACAGCATACTTTCTTCTGACCGCGGCTGGTCATCTAACCTGTTTAGTGTATTAGAAAGGTGTTATCTTTCCAGGTTTTATTCCGGGCAGTCACACCGGATACGTCGAATTGTTTCTTCATCTCCGCAGTGTGCACAGTCGGCGGTGTCCGCCATTCCTATGCGGTACGCGTAAGCACGGGTAAACGCGACTCTCAACTATAATCTGCACAGAGCAGTAGCGTCACCTCGTCGAATTTTTGTTGGAAGCTGTAAGCTTAACGTTGGATGAATGGATTGTAATCTTGCATGCGTATAGAGTGGCTCATTCCAAACAACCATTAAGCGTTGGCGAGCAAGCATACGGAGCCTCCTAGCAGCGTCCGTCCTTGAGAGAGGTATTGACTGGTTGTTGTCTTCTGTATGGGCTGAACGGGCCGCTCGTTCGTTACCGATAGTTCCACAGTGGCTTGGCAACCACTGAATTATAACGTAGTGCCCTTTCTCTGTTATGTGTTGTAGCATTTCTGCTGTTTTAAATACCAACTGCTCGTGTGGACCACGGCGTAGATTTGACAGAAGTGACTGCAGTGCCGCTTTGCAGTCGCAGAAAATCGTCCACCGTTGCGTGCTTTGGTCGTTAATGAAACGCAGCGCAGCGCGAAGCGCTGCAAGCTCTGCTTCCGTTGTTGTGGTTGCGTGAGCTGTTCTGATTTTCATGGTTGTGGTGTGCGTTGGAATAATGACCGCCGCAGTTGAGCTGTTTGGCAGGACGGAGCCGTCGGTGTAGACGTGGGTGCAGTCTTGGTACTTCTCGTACAGCAGAAGTAAGGCGAGCTGCTTGAGGGCTGGTATTGAGAAATCTTTTTTCTGGATGCCTGGTATTGTCAGGTTAATGACTGGCTGTTTGAGGCATCATGAAGAAATTGAAGGTCTCGCTGCGGGCGTAAAACCAGTTGGTAGGCAGTCACCATGTGTAGTTATTGTTCGACAAAAGGAAGTATGAGGTCTATCCACTGGTAGAGAGGCTAGGTGGTGATGGGGAGTCCGGCCCGCAAGCCCTATGTGTGTCCTCAAAGCTTCAACTTCAATATGGGTCTGCACGAGGTGGTCTTTTGCTAAAGCTATAGTCGCCACTGTTGAGGCACCCTGAGCCACACCTAGACATATTCGAAGCGCCTGTGCCTGAACGCTTTGTATCATGTGTCGACTTGTTTTACTGGCGTTTGACAATGCAGGCAGACTGTATCGCAAAAAGCCAATGTAAAGCACCCTGCACAGTCATAACATATCATTATCCTGCATTTCCCAAGTCTTTCCAGCGAGAAACTTGAAAAGATGGCATATGCCTGTCAATCGCTTTTTCAAATACGACACCTGAGGGCTTCATAATATGTCTCTGTCGACTATGACACCCAGAAATTTGTGACATCGACGATATGGTATATTTTGACCGTTATTTGACACTCTGTAATTCGACATGGGTTTGCGCGTAAATACCAGAAGAGCGCACTTTCCGGAGGAAATTTCCAGGCCTCAATTGCGGAGATACAAAGCAGTTGCAGTAGCAGCTCTCTGTATTTTCGCCCGTAACTGCAGGCGAGTTAACGCAGATTTCTATATGCAGATGTCATCAGCGTATGTTGATAGATAAATATTGTTTGGTATGTGGGCATGGAGAGCGATTAGGGTTATATTGAATAGCACGGGGCTCAGTACACCATCCTGAGGGACGCCCCGACAACTGAAATGTGCAGACGTGTTCCCGACCTCCGTACTCACAAAAAATGATCACATTTACAGATAACTGCGCGTCCACTTAAACATTCGATTACCCATTCCAATCTCTTCTAGTGCAATAAGGACGGCTTCATGTGTAACGTTATCATAGGCTCCTTTGACGTCAAGGAACAGAGAGGCGCAAAGACGCTTATGGCCTTTCTCGTGTTCAACGTACGTGATTAGGTCGATGACGCTATTGATCGATGATCGACCACTTCGAAAGCCAGCCATGGCATTTGGGTAGATCTCATGGCACTCCAAGCACCACTCGAGTCGGCCGAGAATCGTTCTCTCCATCACTTTACACACGCAACTAGCCAATGCGATCGGGCGATAGGAAGAGAGATTTAATGGTGATTTGCAAGGTTTCCGCAGTGGTACTAGAAGACTAGTTTTCCAACTTAATAGGACAGTGCCCTCTAGCCAACAATCATTATATAGCTGAAGTAGAGCTATTCTCGTGCGCTCACCCAGATGACACAGGGCTTTGTAGGAGATTCCGTCAGGTCCTAGTGCGGAGGTACGTTTGCATGAAGCGAGTGCTGCCTTGAGCTCCTGAACGGTGCACGGGAAGTCCATACAGGAATCACGTGATGGCGGACAACTGCTCGAAAGTGGTGAGCTGCTAATTGCTGTACTTTGCCCCGATAATTCGGCGCAGAACTCCTAAGCAACGTCCACATCTGGTCGGTCTTGGTAAAGGGTTAAGGCCTTGAATGGTGACTTCTGAATGGGGGATGACCGCAAACCTCTTACCGTCCTTCATATCTGCGATAAAGGCTTACGAGGGTTCAGTGACTCGCGGAAAGTAATCCAGCGTTGGAATTCTAGCTTGTCCAACCGACGTTTGATCTTCTTCTGCATGCTTCTAGCAGTCCGTAAATCTTCTATGTCCTTCGTGCACCGGTACCTTCTTTCAACTCGTCGTCGCAAGGCTCGAAGCCGCTCCAGCTCTATGTCGATGTTTATGATTCTTATAGGGCATGGGATCGTACACACAGTCTCTTTTACAGTGCTGTTGATTGCCTCTTGTAAATCGGATATGTGTTCTTGGCATTGGTCTTCCATACGAGACTGATTTTTTTTTCGAGTCCACCCTTTTAACCATGTCGCGCACTTTAGGAGGCGACAATCCTCTGATCTTCACGTATGTTAGAATGTGATCACTCCCATGTGTTTCTGTATCCGTGAACCATTCAGTGTGTTTCACTGGGCTTCACGAAACAAAAGCCAAGTCGAGACAGTTACTGTGTGTGGAGCCACGTAAAATTGTAAGACTACCAACGTTCAGAAACCAAAGTTTGATGTCGGAGGCAAAAGACACCAAGTTTCTGCCCTTCATATTGATATTCTGACTTTCCCGTTATGTATGATGCGCGTTAAAATTCCCAATGATAACACACGGGTCGGGAGTAAATGCTATGATGTCTCGTAGTCTTTTTTGATCAAACCGGCTTGATGGTGATAGGTATGCGCCAACCACAGTGATTATGAGCCTCCTCTTTTTCGCTCTTAAGCATACGTACTGGTTTCCGTCTTGAGGTGGGATAGGTTGAAGGATGTAATTGAGGTCTCGGCGATGGAACACCAGAACCTTGCTGCTATCAGTAACAGTAGACGACATAAAAGGTTCGTATTCCGAGAGTCGTATTGCGCTCGATAAGTTCGGCTCACAGATGACGATTACGGGAAACATATTTACGTACACAAATCGACGAAAGTCACCAATGCGCGATCTCAGTCCCCTGGCATTCCAATGCAGTATTGCTGCTTTACGAACCTCATCCCTGAAAGGCAGTGGTGGGTTAGCCATTGTCTACTCTACGGCTGCTAGCACTGGACTAAGCGCGTCCAGTACTTGAAGGGCACTTTAGGCTTACGGTGTATTCATGAAGCTTAACAACACGCGAATGGTGTTCACTAATGGTCTTAGCTTCCCCATCACGCGATGATCTAGCTGGCCGGCCATTGCAGCATCTAGTGCTTGTTCTTGAGGCGGCTTCTGTTGAGGCTCAACAGGTCATGTAGGCGGCTTCTGTTGAGGCTCAACAGATCGTGTAGGCTGAAGGGGTGGGCATTCCTTTGGTGAGAGAGATCTCCCAGCACCTTCTCTTTCAGCGCAGATGTTTGCCATGCTAGGAGCCGCTCCTGTCGATTAGACTTGAGTTTCTGACTTTGTCGTTAGATTTTTTACTGTCCTTCGTGAGGACCTTCGACGATGACGGCACCTTCGTTTTACGTTTTGCGCAGCTTCTCTGTGAGTCGAGTTGTCTCGCACCATTTGCCTGAGAATATAAATCTGTTTCTTATTTCAGGACAGTCCTTAGAGGGAGCATTGTAAGCGCCGTGGCTGTAGAAAACAGATTGAAGATGGAGCTCGGAGGCGAGGAAGAAAAAGTAGCTTGGGTCACTCTCTGCATTTTTTTTCCTGTTCTGTCAACAATAAATCGAAGACGTATCGGTTCTGCGGTCTCTCTGGTCCTTCTAAAAACATGGTGCCGTGACCAGGAGCATCTTAAGACAGACGCACAGACTTCAACCCTATTCGCAACAACGGCTTGAAGAACGAAGCAGCGGCGTCTGGCTCAAGGACGAACCGTCGAGAGAAGGACCATGACCGACGACTGTTGGCGACGCACATAAACAGGCAAGAGCTCTTTCAACACGTTTTAGGCATGAAAAAAGAGGTCCTATCGAAGAAGCAGAAGACGCTTCGAGCAAATGTGACGACGCTTACGAGCGAAATCGATAAGAAGATAGAAGAAGACCTCGATCGAGCGCAACTTATGGCGCTTCTGAACTAGATGAAAAGCGTGTCACAGACGCTAAGACACGTTAACGAACAGATAGAACCGTTCATTGAAGAAGACGACGCGGAGGCAGAATTTGAAAGAGTTTTGCATTATGAGATGAATATCGTCGCTGTAACGACAAAAATAGTGGAGCGATTACGTGAGTTGGAACAAGAGACGCAATTGACTACGAGAATACTCACAGAACAGGCGAGTTCAGTGCAAGGTACTAACCAAATCTCGGAGACGCAAGAGCTTGTTAAGTTGCCACGTCTTGAGATGATCAAGTTTGATGGGAAAAAACAGCATGGCCAAGGTTTTGGCATCAGTTCGAGACATCGGTGCATAACAGAGTGAACATGCCGAAGAATTAAATATTTTAATTACCTTCTGGCGTCTCTGAGCGGGGAGGCTGCGTCCCTTATAGAAGGTTTGCAGTTTTATGATCAGAATTACGAGCATGCAGTCGCTTTTCTGAAAGAAACCTTCGGACGAGAAGATAATTTGAAAGAAACCTACATAAAAGAGCTTGCAAACTTGGAAGCAGTGAAGAGTCCTAAAGATGTAGATGGGTTGAAGAAACTCTTCCAAAAGTTGCAAGTGAACACACGAGCATTGCAGTCATTTGGAGTGGAAATGGGTAGTTACGCCACAGTGATAGCTCCTGTTGTAAAATCTGCGCTACCGGTGGATATGAGGATTGAGATGAAGATGAAGGAGTTAAAGAAAGGTGACAACAGACCAGCAACTACGGAATCGGAATCAGCGTCAAGAGACAGCACGAGCAGTTTGAAAGAAATTATGGAGTTTTTAAACATATATATACGCAGCAGAGAAGAAACTCGAGAAGAAAAATACGACGTTACCCAGTCACCGGACAGTATGAGGCGGACTAGAACATCTGCGCTTCAAAGCACCTCGATGAAAAAATGTATCTTTTGTAAGATGACTGGACACTACACGGAAGATTGCAGAAGAAGCATTAGTATGCAACAGAAGAAAGAAGCCTTGCAACGGGAACGAAGGTGCTTCAGATGCACCAGACCTCACCACACGGCGAAGATATGCCGCCCTAACGTACGCTGCAAAACATGCAAGGGAAGGCACGCGACATCCGTGTGTCGACCACGTACGCCAGCAGAAAAGTCAGCACAGCAGCAAAGCGGTAATGATGTTCAGCAAGTGCGTAAAAGCGCGCAACCTGACCGGTTAGACATCAGCAAGTCCTGCAACATGCACGCACAGCAGTCTGATGAACACAAGTGCATACTACTGCAAACAGCCTTTTCGTGGACGGAGGGAGAAGACAGCGGGTGCTACGCACGGATTCTGCTGGACAACGGGAGCCAGAAGACATTCATCCTCGAAAGATTGGCAAGAAAACTAGCGCGCAAGGTGAAAAGATCCCAAAGGATTACTGTAGGATCATTTGGAGAAGGAGAGATGGAACTAGACATGAAAGTCGTCGAGGTCAGCGTGAGGAAGGATCCCATCTCGAAGCCAGTCACGATTGAGGCACTAGAGATAGAAGTTATATCCTGTGACGTGATACCATCGCCACCGTTGACAATACACGAAAGAGCAAGATCGATGGGAATTTGTTTGGCTGATGACAATGAGAAGACGGACAAAAAAGAAAAAGTATGGAAACCTCTATATTATTTGGAGCAGATTATTACTGGACTGTAGTCACTGGTCGCATTTGTGAGATTCATCCAAAAGTAATGGCAATAGAAACAATATTGGGATGGACGGTCCAAGGTCCTGTAGGACTTCCTTGTGTGCCGATGAAATCATCGACGGTTATGGTACTCAAGGTCAGTGCCAAGTCGGACACGACTGTGGACGAACTGCAGAGATTCTGGGACTTGGAAAACATGGGCATCAAGGAGAAACCAGCAACAAAGTTGAACGATGAACATGTGCTAGACTACGTCCGACAAACAATGGAGTTCAAGGCGGGAAGACACCAAGTGCGGCTACCATGGAAGGAAAACATGACATTGAACGACAACAACACCATTGCTGAGAAGAGGCTTATCCAGGTGACCAAGAAATTATGCAAGGATAAAGATAAACTCATAGCCTATGACAGAGCTATTCGAGAGTACTTCGAGCAAGAAATAGCAGAAATGTCGAAGAAGATGCTGGATTCAATATACAGAAGAAATTTGTATACATTATGCCGCATCAAGCTATAATTAGGAAGGACCGAAAAACGACAAAAATATGGATCGTCTTTGACGCATCGTCAAGCCAGAATCCAGGTGAAGCTTTCAATGACAACTTGGAAAAGGGGCCCAACCTAAACTCCGACATCACAAGGAGGAGGAGGAAGCAACAAAAAGGGAGAAGGCAGGGAGGTTAACCAGAAAGACATCCGGTTGGCTACCCTACACTGGGGGATAAAGGAAGAGGACAAGAAAGACGAGAAAGAGGGAAGAGAGGGAAAAAAGGGGGTGGGGGAGAGACTGACAGTAATTTCACTGCAGCGTGTAGAACTCTTCCGCATGTCAGAGGCGTTCACACAAGCCTGTCTTTCTCAGGAAACGCAGCAGGGCTTTCACTGCCTTGCGGGCTGTCGAGGCATGTGTACGTTGCTGTAATAGCACCTGCACAGAAAGACGCCGATCATCCAGTCGCCGCATTGCGTTGGCAAGTACTTGTCTTTCTGAGGCAAATCGAGGACAATGACACAGCAGGTGTTCGATATTTTCATCGGTGCCGCAAACATCGCACGCCGCACACGACATCACAAGCTTGCTGATAAACTTTCGACATCACAAGATCGCTATGTCAGCCAACGTGGAAAAAGCATTTTCGCAGATCAAGATACATGAAAATGACCGAGACGCATTCTGATTTATGGGGTGGGAAAGAATACCCAGCGATGATATGCCAAACCCGAAGATAGAAACGTGGAGGATGACGAGGGTTACTTTCGGAACTACACCAAGTAGCTTCCTTCTAGCGGCTACGATTAATTGACATTTGGATAAATTCGAAGAAAAATATCCTGCAGTTGTGGCGCAACTCCGGAAAGGAATCTACGTCGATGGCGTTTCACTAGGAGCCGACGAATACTCGACATCGACAAAGATATACAAAGAAGCACAAGACATTTTTCGTAATGCGGGAATGAATTTAAGAAAATGGATTTCAAATGACGCCGAACTAAGAAAACTTTTGGATGAAGAAGAACTACGGACTGTGGTTGTTGAAGTAGAAGGAATAATTAACAACTGGCCTCTTACTTATGTGTAGGACGATCCTAACGAGCCACAACCCATCACACAGGCGGACGTTATAGGAGGCAGGCAAGCCATGAACAAGCCGGCAGAAAACAGACTCGAAGAATACAGTTTGCTGCATCACTGGAGTGCAAGAAAACGGGCAATGATAACATGGTGGACCAGATGAAAAAAGCAGTACCTGAGAGAGCTTAAGTGTGCCAGCCGAAAAACAGAGCGTCACACAAATGTACAAGAAGGAGATGTACTTCTGCTTGAAGAAGCATGAAAAAGAACTCAGTGGAAACTCTGCAAGGTCGAAAAGATTTTCCCAGGCAAGGATGGACTAGTGATAACATGCTTGCTTCGTACACCTGAAGGAAAATTAGTCAAGAGGCCGATTCAACTCTTGTATTCGCTCGAAGGTTGCTTCGGTTGAATCTGGGCGGCGGGAAGATGTAGAAAACAGATTGAAAATGGAGCTCGGAGGCGAGGAAGAAGAAGTAGCCGCGGTCACGCTCTGCATTTTTTTCCTGTTCTGTCAACAATAAACCGGAGACGTATCGGTTCTGCGGTCTCTCTGGTCCTTCTGAAAACAGTGGCAGTTGGGGCATTTGAACGTAGTTGCACTACAGTCGTCTTCTGAGTGGTGTTCAGCGTATCGGGGGCGCACTGCGGAATTTCTGCAAACGCCCGTCACGTGGCCAATCTTCTGGCACTTGAAACACTTCATAGGCTTCGGAAGAAATGGGCGAACCTGGTGACGAGAATGGCCAACCTTCCCGTAAGAGGGAAGGAAGTCACCCTTGAATGTTATTCGCACACAACGAGAGTTGCCTAGGCGACCAGCATGCGCAATGACGTTGTTTTCACTCCCTGGTGTTATCAGTACAGGAAATTCTTCATTGGTGATTTCAGTGTCTATATCATAGATAACTCCTGTTACGGTGTCACCGTTCGCTGGTATGATGGATCGAACTTTGATGTTTTCTCGCTCCGACACATGCTGTAGCGTGTTCAGTGCACTCTGGTTCAACACGTCGATTGCCAAAATATTCTTCCTCGTGTTTATCCTGATATCCTTAATCTCGTTAGGCACAATGTTTTCAAGGTACAAGGACCGTGCTTGCCTGTTGAGGATGCGTAGATTGGCAGTAGTGGTCTGCGGCACAAACAGAATGGAGTGAGGCCATCGCTGAGGTGCTGTCCTCACAGTGGGTGTACTTGATGCCGATGATGCGTTCATGATTCTTCATTTGGCCTTTAGGTAGAGCACATGTTCGAAGCCGTCTTCCGAGGTTCGTTGTCTGATGCAGAGTACAGCTTGGTGTATTCGCTCTCACTAGATGAATTACCACGCTTTCTTGAAGCGATGCCCGTGGATGAACTCGTACCGGGCGGGATCTCCGGGGATTGTACATCTATCAACGCGATGTAGGGGGCTTGAGACCCCACTGTTGCGCTGTGGAACGCAGAAGAAACAGCACACCCGCAAGATGTCTTCCACAAGAGAAGCACTTCGTATTCTTCCCGCAATCCTAGAAAAGGTAATCACGTTATAGTTCTGCTACAATTCCGTTACTTGCCTAAGACAGATTACCATATTAAAAATTGGCTACGACAATACTTCAATTCTCACAGCATACAGGTAACAGAATTATAAAGTGTACTGAGACTACTGCTATTTTATTATGAGGCACGTCACAATGAACGGTGACTGCCTGAACGCGTATTTTGGGCCTCACTAAGCTTATGATGTTCTATATTTGTTCTTTTATTTGCATTAGGTATGTAAGCCAGATAACAAAAATAAACAATGCAGCCACATAAATGTGCTTTGACATGCAAGCTGCTATCAGTGGCTGTCAGTTTTGTGTTGACTGCTCCTATTTCACCAGCACTGCCTTTGACAACACTTTATTCCTCAGTGCAGATGGGTAACAGAATTATAAAGTGTGCTACGACTACTGCTGTTTCAGTGACAGGCACGACACACTCGACAGCGGCTGCTTGAACTAGCATTTCGGGCCTCAATATACTTTTGCCCCGTTCATTTCCTCAAGTTTCGTTATCACCCTGATACACTACGTTCAGCGCAAACCACGCCAATGGTGTTCAAGGATCTTCGAGGCTTTAGTAGGTCGTTTTGTTAAGATTACGCCCACTTCGGGAATGTTACAAATTATTCGAGACCTACGTCGCCGCTAGCGATAACGCTAGAGTATTCGATGGCAAGTGTATAAATGCCGACACGCTTCCCCGCTTGTCAGTTGATCGACGGCCGACGCTCTGCCCGCCGCTGTCAGTGCCAGTGTCTTGCTGCAATCTGATTTTTTATTTTACGTGGCCACAAGTTCGGCTCAAATAAACAGTTCATTATTCAACCTGCAACTGCTCCGTTTTTCCACGTCGCAACCCCGTGACATCTGGTGGAGGTGTGGCTTTCTCCATGTACCGGACGCCCCCATCGAGACGGTAACGCAGCGCACGTCGTGAGAAAGACGCCGACGCCAACACTGAACAGCGAGAAAGCCGCAGGCAGAAAGGACTGAAGCCAGAATACGGGCCCCTACACAAAAACACCAGGCAGCCCCGGATTGTAAAATTGACATCAGCAGCAATGACCGCCGGTGTGTAGCCTGCACCAGTCATTCTCCGGCGACCCAAGAAGCCACTGACTTTCCGCGGTTCAACACTCGAAGACCCGGAAAGCTAGATTGAAAGGTTCAACCGCGTCGCAATATTCAATAAACGGACCGACGAGGACAAGCTCCGGCATATGTATTTCGCTTTACAAGATGCTGCTCAGACCTGATTCAAAAATCAAGAGCGAAGCTTCACGTTTGGGACTTCTTTCGCGCTAGGTTTCTTACCACTTTTGCAAGTGCGGTCTGCAAGGAGAAGGCTGCAGCACTCCTCGAAACCCGTATGCAGATGACAAATGAAAACGCGGCATCATGTAAGATATAATTGAACTCATCCGCCACGCTGACACCGGCGTGCCGAGGACAACGTTCGTCTGCTCATGCGAGCAGTCAAGCAAGAACGTTTCGCCGGCCTCATCAGGAACCCGCCAAAGACGGTTCGCTGAATTCATTTGGAAGCACCTACGATAGAGAAGACACTTGAGATGCGAACGCGGCAATATAACTCTAACTTCTCGTCTACAAGCTACGCCGACATACAAGCGCTAGGAACCACCGACTTGCGTGAGAAGATCCTAGTGATAGTGCAAGAAGACCAACGAAGATTGATTCCTTCAGCGCAGCCACACGCGGACTTCATGGCGGACGTCGTACACCAGGAGATCCAGCAATCGCTGGGCGTTCCTGAGTCTCCAGAGCCGCAGCTCCAAGTCATGACCTATGTAGCTGCAGCCCGGTGTCACACCCCTTCTACGACCACGCAAAACACCACCCCGTCCCACTTCTGTCGCCACATGCCGCCGCGGCCCCCACCACCACCACCGCCGACGTCCTACTATTCGCCAGCGCAGAGCACCGAGGAAAAGCTACGTTTGGTGTGCACCTGACACCCCCCCCCCCCCCCTTCCCTTGCTACCACTGCAGGGAAGCCAGGCACATCTACCGCCGTTCCCAATACCGACAGATGGGTGTACGGGGCTTCGATATCAATGCGACAAGCCCACAATGGAGTGAACGACCAGATGACATCGCTGACTACTTCGGGGGAATGCACTCGATACCCAGACGACCTTGTATAAAGTTCACCGTTGCCATGCCGCTACGCCTCATCGCACTGCGGGCAGTACACCGGCCCTGTTCGGGGTCGATCTCTGAGCTCTTACTCGGAAAGCTAAGGGCAGCAACCGATGAAGGTGTGGTCGCTGTGCGACTAATTACCGAAGATCCTCCACCACCGATGACGACGACGCCACGAAATTGAGAGCACCCATCACAAGACAAAAAGGGCCTTGCGTTGAACCTTCGCAGTCTGCAGAAGACGTCACGACGCAACGTGGAAGCAGTGCAGAAAATAGACGTAGCCGTGACCCGATGCCACGACCCAACCGCAACGCACGATGACGAACGAGCGACCTCGACGTAACATTCGACGGCCACCTCGTCACTGCTCTCGTCGATACTGGGGCCGACTATTCCGTCGTCAGAGGGTATTTCACAACGAAGTTGAAAAAAGGGAGGACTGCATGGCAAGACCCTGAAATCTGGACCGCTGGAGGTCACTTAATAACACCGTCTGGAGTCTGCACAGCGAGAGTCAACATCAATAACCAGACTGATCCCGCGAGCTTTGTAATTTTGCAAAGTCGCTCCAAAGATGTTATACTTTCAATGGAATTCGGATTCAACACAGCGCTGTCATCGACCTGAGGTCTGAGTCAACCACACTAAGCTCAAAAAACACGCTGCCAACCTCTACAACGCCAAAGAATCACGCATTGCATTTGCTTGATTGTGCCACTTTTCTCCAGCGTCGTCGTTTCCATTGGCACCGAAAAAACTGAAGGCTTTGAAGGCGTCATCTAGGGCAATCAGTACCTTTTTCGAAACCGTCGGATTTACGTCGCAGGAGGCATAGCTGAGTTGCATGACGGCAAAGTAAAGGTGGTGCTGACAAACCTCAGTCACGAATATAGGGACCTTAACCATGGTACGGCGGTCGCCCACACCAACGATATCGTGGAGTCCAGCAATTCATTCGCCCTTTTCGATGCTGCCAATGCTGCTTTGACGAATCGAGGTGCCGAGCCTGATTTCGATATCAACCCTAGCCTTTCGAAGTACAAACAAGACCCTCTCAAGCCCCTGTTTTAGCAATTCAAGGACTGCTTCTCGTCATCATCGCGAATTTGACAAACCTTAGTCGCGAAACATCGCATCATAACAAAAGAAAGTGCCCGACCAGTTTGAGAAAGCCCGTACCGAGTCTTGACGTGCGAACGCGATGCCGCGAAAAAACAAGTCGACGAAATGCTACGCGACGGCATTATTCAGCCATCCAAGAGTCCGTGGGTGTCACCTGTGGTATTAGAGAAGAATAAGGATGGGACCATACGTTTTTGCGTCGATTACCGCCGCCTGAACAAAATCACAAAGAAAAAAATTGACCGATCCCACGTACAGTGGGAATCGATCATATGCGAAGCACGAATGAGGAAGGTTGATATGACACTTGATAATCAGCACAATGTTACGAGCTGAAGGTAAATGATGCCGGGCATGGCTTACGTGTCATGAATATCATGTTTGGATGTGTCATATACCTTGTTAATCAATTCACATCATTATGATGTTTGAATGCGTCGTTTACCTTCGTCATCTATCCACGTCATGTGATACCAAATTTAGTATATGTGCAGCTAGCAAAATGGCCACGAGCCCACTATGAGCGTGGTATGTTGTCATTTTCCTTAATGACACGCTTGTCAGCATTATCATGTTTGCACCAGTCATATACTTTTGTCATCTATTGACGTCACGTAACACCAAAATTTGTATATGTGGAGTTAGAAAACGGCCGCGAGCGCATCATGAATTGTCCAAAATATATACTCCAATGTAGCGTTGACGCCCGCGCACGCTGGGCACAGCGACGCTACGTTAGCAAATTGCGAGCGCTCTATAGTCTGACACCAGATGCGACCAGCGTCCATCGGCGCGACCCGACGGCAACCGGTGCGAAATGCGACATGCTGCATTTTGTGCTGATGCGTTACCCAGACAACACTGCGTCTCCTTCTTTTAGTGAGGTAGGGATGCTAGACGCGCTGAAACGTGCATGCGTCAAAGCCACACCCTGACTTTTAGAAAAGCGCATGTACTTTCGAAGGCGTATACGCCGGGCTACGCCTTTTCACTTGGTGTTACCTGATCTCGTGAAATTCGGGGGTGTAGAGTCATGATTTGCTTTTCAGATGTGACTAGTGTGATGACTAACAGCAGCGGAATGGAGGCACTGGGCGTGAGGAGCTAGATGGAAGAGGCAGTGGAGGAACAAGGGGGCAGATTAGAACAGCCGGCCTGGCATACAGGCGTTATCTCTTTTCTCTCCGTTACAATGGCGCAGTGATGCTCGTTACAAAGAACCCATTAATTTTCAACCTATATGTAACACACTGGAATCTAACACGAATGGCAGGTGGATATCCCCCTTGGCTTCTTACTGCGAGTGCAACCGAATGTATTACAAAACCTTTTCCGTTCTCTCTCCTCTGACGGAAAGCATTGTATTCCATAAGAAATATAACCAAATGTAGCACCCTTTCAGAACATGTTAATGTGGCACTGGATTTTAAGGATTGCAAGATACAAATGAACTTTTGAGGGAGTCTTCCTCTCTGCCCATCAATCTTACCCTCTAGAGATGATATTATTCGCAAGCTAACACTCCGTGTCCAACCCAAGAAGCTTATAATTATTCCAAGTCTACTGCGAAATTAGCTTTGAGAGAAAGTTTTATATGATGAAAAAAAAACGGTTGAACACACACACTCTGGAAATTTATGTAGTGCAAAGTAGCCAGCCAAAGAAACTCATGCTGTGCATTACATGTATGTCCATATTTAGTATAGTGCACATGTATGCATCATAGTTTGGAGCTCATTGGACACTTGACCGATAACCTTCACGCTACGTTGTATGCAACGGTAGGTGGCGCAGCGATGCAGCTTTCCGGGGCTCCGCCACAAGCTACACATGCCGCAAGCAATCGTTGTTGATAGTACGAGGCACCTATTCTGCATTCGGCCCCACGGAAGTTGGCAGGCCTCTTTTCGCGCATCGCGGCGCCGCAATAGCTGACGCTTTGTGGTAAAACATACACGGCTGTTTTTACCTTGCGCTATGCTCATGGTCTACGGAATTCATCTTACGTGCGGCAAACTTTATATCGACAAGACCGGCACTGCGTAAATGACAAAACCAGTCAGCATGAGTTTCTGATTGAAAATAACTTTATTACTTATTTACACAGCCAACCTTGCATGCCGGGGCTGTACCGTACAAATATTCGCATGCTTCGGAGGAGCAACAACACTGTGGAACGTGAACCTTTAAAGCAGTATTTAATTAATGGGAAGCTAGCTGTGTGCATCAGTGGCACGTCCGTCACTCTGCCTGAAGCAGTAGTGCAATTCTCGAATTTTTTTGCTATCGTGATGCCATAAACATGGGATTGTTCTTCGATGTTCTGCGCAACCGTAACTGCGTACACGTCTGCATGCTGATATAGAAAAAAAGCTGTTATTTTTTTTCAGAAGTCAGTACCAAGTTCACATTCAATCTCGTCTCTTTCTCTCTTTTGGCGTATACGTGGGTTACCTTCTTCAACTTTCTTCAGACTACGGTTACGTGGCCCTACGTCACGCTCCTCTCGTCTTTTATTTGTCCTTCTTACTTAAACTTGTTCGCAGTGTTCTTTCTTACACTTTCTGTCTTAATTAATATTTATTTGGACTATATTTGTGTATATTTTTCTACAGGTTGTTTTTTGTTTTCGTTTTTCTTTAACTTTTTTTCAGCCTTATCTTTCTCTTCGTGTACATCTTTTCTCTTTTGTCGATGTTGTTTTTCCTCTTTATGTTGTGTTTCCCTCACCCAACAGGCCTCGCCACGGTGGTCTAGTGGCTAAGGTACTCGGCTGCTGACCCGCAGGTCGCGGGTTCGATTCCCGGCTGTGGCGGCTGCATTTCCGATGGAGGCGGAAATGTTGTAGGCCCGTGTGCTCAGATTTGGGTGCACGTTAAAGTACCCCAGGTGGTCGAAATTTCCGGAGCCCTCCACTACGGCGTCTCTCATAATCATATGGTGGTTTTGGGACGTTAAACCCCACATATCAATCAATCCCTCACCCAACAGAGTTATCACGCCCCAAGCCAGAAAAATCTGCGCAGCCGGAGCACACGCGCCACACGCCTGTATTGAGGGAGGGAAGACAGCAATTGCTGGTGTACTGATATTTTTTCACGAAACCTATGCATTGTTAGGGCGAGCATAAACAGCTGCCCAGTAAACTACGTGAAAAAAAATTTATAAGTGGATAGTGTTCTTGGTAGTAAGCATATTATTCACGATACTATAGAGGAATTACACACAATAAAATCGAGCCCTTAAATTTTGACATCCGTCACTCATTACGATTATCTCGTTCTGTCAGACTTGGTGCCTTCAGATAGTATACGAAAGTTTTATTGGTGGGCTGCCAGCGCGTCATAAGGTCAACTGCTAAATGACACCAACATGCAAGAAGAGTGGTTTACACTAGCAGCAATGGCAACAAAGCGGCGTGAAATGGCGCGCCAACGTTTACATGATAACATGTATCTCATAAAGTGTACACTAGAATTACCGGCACCGTAGCTCAGTTGCGACAGCCTCTCACGTGTCATTCGAAAGTTGCAAGTTCGTATCGTGCCGGTGGCGTCTTATCTTGTCTTCTACTTTTCTTTCTTGACATTTAAATTCTAATTAGGTCCAATACTTTCTCCCGCACGTCTTTTGGCATCATTGTATGTCAGTGCTCCATGATTTTGTGTCTAACCACCAAGGTCAAACAAATAAAAAGAGTTCTTAAGACTAAAATTCTTTTCTGCATACTATTCGCGAGTACGTTCACTATGCTTTTAATATTACCCTTAATTAAAGCGAACCTGTCACGGCAAACCGTGTTCATATGTTGGCGTTCGCTAGAACGTGTGGCATGACCAAAGGAAAAGGAGAAGCCCCTTGACAACAGAAAAGGATCGAAATAAAGGGATCGACAACGGTAAAATGCTGCTGGTCCTGGAAGTGAGTAGAGTGCTCGATAAGGCAAAATATATTGCCCTAGCAAAATGAGTTGAACCCGAGTCTTCACGGTGTGAAGACAAATATCACACCCGTAGACGTTGTGTGGTAAAATGAATTCTCGTGCAAAAATCTGACGTCTGCAACAAACGGCAGCTGCACACTAGTCTTTGTATAGCCTTCTTCTGTATATGTGATAATGAAAGACAGCCTTAGAAACAGAATTATGTCTAAAGTGTTAAAAAACTTCCGCGCGAGTAGCATGTAGTACCACTAGCTTGAATCGGATTAACGTTTATTAGCACTTCAGCATTTAACTGCGTCATTTGTGGAGCCACCCAACATAAGTTACAATTTCAAAAGCGTGCGTTGCTGTGTGACATTTAGAAAAAGTTCAATCAATATGAAAATCCATGTGTAAAAATACAGTTCCATTGAATAGTCTGCCGGTGAAAAGGCGAGGATAATTATCCATAAGACTTGAATTCTTTGGCGCATAGATTAGACCGAAGGCAAAATAATACGTTTAGAAGAGCAAAAGCACACGCAATAAAATAAATATTAGTGGTATTCAGTTCAGCGGGCATTCACCCAGGTAATAAATAAACATAAAATCTACTTCAAAGGCTTCTCTTGGAAAGATTGTATTCTACTATAAAAGGTTATTTAATCACTCAAAACGATTGCGTGGTTTTCTAAAACTACAGTGAGGATAGATTTACATGGACTCCGCAGCAAAGCATGCGAAGGGTCGTTCGACATTGGCTTCCGAAATTTCTGAATTCTGATCGTGCGAAACGGGAGCACATCAATAGAGCAAGATGAATAGACGCTCCGGTTGAGAGAAATGCAATATTTGCTGTTTTGGACGCATCGTGTTTCCCTTAACTTATACAGACGGAGTTACAAATCTCTTGCTTGTACTGACCTCGTTTATCCCGGAAGTTGAATGATGGCCTCCACGTTTCCATTTGCGTCGCAGATGTGAATAATGGGAGACTTCCATCACTCTACCGTACTACAACAGCACACAGTGTTATTGGCTTTGTGACATCAGATGAATTGTCGCGGCCAATATTCTTCTGATAAAGGTCAATAAATAAAAGTGGGCTGCATGATCTGTTTATACGTGGGTATGTAGCTTGTGCGGTGTTATTTTCATACATTATTAGGAAAATTACTATCAGTTAAGTAGTTATAACATCAGCAAATGTTAACATTAAAAAGAAATATTTCTACCTAATTACGTGGCATTGTCGATTCGCCGAAGATAAGCTGGATTCAAAGACAATGCAAACAAACAGAGGTGCAGGCAGCCTGACAAAAGGAGTTATATCTACCCATGGCAATGAGATGAAAAACAACAGAAATAAGGTGGATTCTGCCTTAGAGAGAAACGATTAAACAGTAAGGCCTAGTGCACTGTGCAGAGGTAGCGTACGGGGAACCATTTTGCAAGGTTTATGAACCTCTGGAGGTGGGAAATCACTGGGTCAACGTTGCTAGAAAAAACTCAGTTTGAAATCCCTGGCTGTATCTTTGCCAGCAGAAAAAGGTTGGCCGAACGGTGGTCGCGAGAACTAGCGGCGCTGAAGTCACATTTTTCGCTTCTCTTGGCGCATCGTCTGCTACGGCGGTGCTGGTAGTAGTAGAAAATATCTTATTTGAGAAAATGTATCACAGATTTGTGGTCTATTGCATGCTTCAGTGGAAAGATCTATATCCGGCACGCCTATGAAGTTGCCCGCTGCCTGAGCGCGCCTTACCAAGGAGCGTTAAGAATCCAAAATGAAGCAGCCGAGCAAGTACTCCTCCCAAGCATCTCAGTTGGAATGGGGAAAGGTGATGAAAAAGGAAGGGGAGGGGGAAGGGTGAGAAGTGACGACGTGGTAGGTGTGGGCCATGACCTGGCAGGTCGATCACGTTCCACTCATTTCCGGCAAAAAATTTCTGGCGACTGCCGGGCTTAGATAGGGGTTCGTCAGAAGGTGGCGTAGTATTCGCTCGTCCGCTTTCACGAAATCACGTCTGGCGTCGACGTAGAGGCACGCCCGGATGAGACAAGCGTGGGCAGCGGCGTTCGCCGCCTCATTGCCGGGCAGAACCGAGTGGTTTCGCGGTGGATTTCTTCTTATACTATTATCGAACTTAATTATACACTGTGCTTGAAGTCTTGCGTCAAATTTGTTGACAGCTTATGTGGACATGCACGAGGTCACCTATACAGATTGGCACCGATACACAACTCGTTGCAAGTTGGCTGAGAATCAATGCCCTCCTCACATTCGAGCTGTCTGCACGGGGGTTAACCTTGATGTACGGGAGGTTATACGTCAAAGAGAATTTTTTGCACTTTTTATAAATACTGCTATCATTTTAGCGAGAACCATCTTGCGTAGAAGGCCCGCCATGGTGGTCTAGCGGCTAAGGTACTCAGCTGCGGACCCGCAGATCGCGGGATCGAATACCGGCAGCGGCAGCTGCATTTTCGGTGCAGACAAAAATGCTGAACGCCTGTGGGCTCAGATTCAGGCGCCCGTAAAAGAACCCAAGTAGGTCAAAATTTCTGGAGCCTACGCACGGCGTCGTCTCTCATAATCTTATAATTGTTCTGGGACGTTATTAACCCCACATATCAACCAAATGTCGCCTTGACGAAAAACGGTCCAAAATATTTGTAAAAGCTTCACTTAATGGAATACAAACTGCTCTAGAAAAACATCAATTATGTTTTCCACTATTAAAAAATTAAAAAAATGTTCTCGAAAAAGAGTACCCATAATTTACATGGTCAAACAGACAAGTCTTCGCGAGTTTTATCAATCAAAAGCAGAGTGCGAATGTTACAGCAACTTCACTTTTGTCGCGTTTACCACTTTTTAAAGCTCATAATTATTTTTCTTGAAAAAAAAAGAAGAAAAAAAGATGTTACAGCATATCCACTGAGTGAATGATAATGAGTAGTGCGAAGCTTGGGAGGGTTTCTTCGGTGAAACGTCCGTCCGTGTGTCTGTTCGTACTTCTGTCCGTCTATAATTCTGTCTGTCTGTCCATCCGTCTCTGCGTCCTACCGTCCATCCATCCATCCATCCATTCATCCATCAATCCATCCATCCATCCACCTGTCTGTCTGTCTGTCTGTCTGTCTGTCTGTCTGTCTGTCTGTTCGTCCATCCGCACCTGCACAGTGTGGTATAGAACTAGGCGGCCACATACTAGCAAAGACATGCATGTACAGACCTACGGCTCAAGGAACTTCGTCCCTAAAGGAAGAATATTCTCATAACTATATGAAACAATAGTACTCTAGCCATCACGTTCTCATCATGAGTGGTATAACTCAAAAGATGCACTATCAACCACTCCTACGTTTCAAGCACAATTCAAAAGAGGTACAGGGTTTTCGTGAAATGTACTTAGATAGCTTTCTTAAATGCTTTTATTGTAGAAAGATGGCCAGGTAATGAATGATGTCAGCAGCCTTCTTGAAAACACCTTATCTTAGTGAGTACACTTTCGTGTGGTTTGGGCCTGCCTGCCCCAGGAGTACTTTTGAGAAATGCTAGGCCCTCCCTGAACATTGTCCCTTATTCAATTTTTCTGTGAACGTACTCACAAATGTAGAACACTCACCGTGTGTTACTGGTGAAATACGCAGCAGCGGGAAGCGAAAACGACATGTGCAACACCCTGTTACCTGAAACAAGGTCGAAAAGTTAGAACACCGAGATTGAAAAAAATATCTAGTGATGTAATATGAAGCAAATGTAACAACACATTGTTACTGGTAAAAGGTGACCGCCTGTATACAATTGTGTCGGTTCATAAAGGAAATAAATATTAAAGGTAAAATACACACTGCTTTGAAGGTAGAGCAACACTTGACAACGATAGAATATCACTGTGATCTAACTTTCTAAGTATCGAGAGCGTTGCTCGTCACGTCTGTTTTATCTTCCAGTTCTATTTCTGGCGGCTCCTCCAAACTGGGCACTGGAAACTCGAGGGGTGCCATGTTTTTTTTTTTTGAAGGGGGGGGGGGATTGGCGCCTTGGTTAGGAACATTTTGGCTTCGATATATGGCTTATAAGTGCTGGGAACAAGCCTGTAAGTACCGGATACGATCTCCAACTTTCCGCCTGTGATCAAATCTTCTTGTGGAGAAAAACATGATGGTAGTGCATTACCGCGTCGTCATTCTCAAATTGAACGTAATGAACTTCCGCGGTTTGCAGTGAACTTTCTATCTTTGCGGCGCAAACCTTGCTGCAACCTTTTGACGTGCGCTGGCTTTTTTTGGAAGTTTGTCACAGTCAACATTAAATGATGTACCCTGATTAAGAACAAATTATGACTCTCAAATAGTTACTTCCCTATCCCAGATTTCAAAACTTGGCTATATATAGTAGCATGGTCTCAACTTGTTTCGCCCGTCCGCTAACATTTCTGCTGTATTTTTGTGGGAGGCTACAACTACCTTCAAGTAGGTGCCTTGGCTATGCCCTCAAATTAGATTGCCGGATAAATGACTGTTTTCTCACCCATTCCTAAATTTATGATATTTCGTCACTGTATAATATTTGAAGGCGATAGCGTTACATAGTATGTTTTGCAGAAATTCTGATGTTGGCGTCTGCGGTTGTGAATGAAAAAAGATCATCTTGTCCGTGACAAAAAAAAGACAGCACATCTACGGGGTGAATGATGGAGAGTGGAGCCAAGCATCCGTTCGTTCACTTGTTCTTGCTGCCGTCCATCTATGCGTCCGTCTGTGTGAACGTCCATGCGTCCATCCGCCCGTTCGTGCGTGCGTCTTTTCGTACGCCCGCAAATTCATCCATACATCCATCCCTGCATTCGTGCATGCATCCGCCCTTACGTCCATTCATGCGTACATCCGTCCTTGCAGCTATACGCGCGTTCGTCGATGCATCTGTCTGTGTGTCCATTCATCGATCTAGTCAACATTCCAAATATCACCATATCGCATTTTTTCATCATATATGCGTCCGTCTGGGGGACCGTACATGCGTCCATCCGCCCGTCCATGCGGGCTTCTTTTCATACGCCCGCGAGTCCATCCGAGCGTCCGTCCCTGCGTTCGTCCATGCATCCACACCTGCGTCCGTCCATGTGTCCATCCGTCCATGCAGCCATCCATTCGTCCGTCCATGCATCTCTCTGTGTGTCCGTTCGTCCATCTAGTCAACACTCCAACTACCACCATCTCGCATCTTTTCATCATATATTCCGCATATGCACCGCCATCCAGCGGACATTCCAAGGATTAAACGAGAGGTTGCACACGCACACTTTCTTACGCCGTGCGCTTCGTGTCTACTTCCCATCTTTAACTACCTCGAGCTCATGGTATATACTAGCTCACTGTATTCATAGCACTGTGGCCCAATGCTCGCTAAATCTTTCTAAAACCAAGGAGGTTATGCCCAGCGAGTATAACGTAGCAACCCTTTCTTGTCAGATTGTGCCTAATGTACATGCCAATGGCTGCTGATGGGGAATGAGAGACAGGAGAATTCGGCTTTAAGTTAACCCGCACGCTGCGAATTTTTTATTGTTCCACAACACAAAGGAGAAATCTCGCAACGGCACCACCTTGCAGGTCGAACCGTAAGACTGGTTACACACTATGACTACGACGAGGGACGAATGGGTGCTGCCTTAAAGAGCTTCGCCCCTAAAGTCAAGAAACCTGCCGATAAACTAGTTAATAAAGAGCTACAATCAGAGCGCTGAAACTTAAGTTCGCGTGTTGCCTTACGCACGCGTACAGGGCCCTCGAGGATTGGCGTAGTTGGCAGTTAACAATTGTACTTTCAATAGACAATCTACGATAGCTTGAAAGGCCCAGTGTTGCACGCACGGTGGTTCGTTCCCTGACGGCATGGTTGATGCATACAACAAGATCGAAGCTAGGCTAGTCTGAGAAGGTGATTCGCACAGGGTTCGCTTACGCTATCATGGTCTACTAATAAAGGCGAAGCTCAAGCGTCGTCATAGTTTCGGAATTGCTCTGTTTGTAGCTGTTGTGTAATTGTTGCCAACAATGAAGTATACTCAACAGCGTTACCTCTGCCATATCAGCTAATTGATTTTGCATATAATAATAATAATAATAATAATAATAATAATAATAATAATAATAATAATAATAATAATAATAATAATAATAATAATAATAATAATAATAATAATAATAATAATAACATAATTATAATAATAATAATGCAATGGAATGATAATTCTCATTTGCACAGCATAATAAAATCTCGTGCAATGCTTGGGAGGAAATTTCCTTATAATCGTGCGTCGGATTTCCCGTCACCGCAGGCCGAACGAGACAGCAGCTACATATATAAGCTTCTCAAGCTGCTGCTAGCAGCTTTTTTCTTGACCCCTGCCCCTGTGTATTGATGCTCTCAAATAAAAAAATAGCCCCTTATCTGCATGTTAATCTGCTAATGTCGTTGAAAAACGATAGTCTTGCGCATGGAGTGATTGAACAAAACGTTTGTTTGATGTTCTGCGCAAGAAAACTGGTGATTGGTGTTCTGGTGGCGCTGCGTTGAAGTGCATAGAGTGGACAGCAGAGGCGAACGAGCGCACCAAGTCACGTCACACGTGAGACATGAGCGCTATCTGGCAGTTATCTTGGAAAACAAAATGCGTGGCTCTGAGACATGCGTGCACGCCCGTCCAAGAGGTAACAAGGTGTAGAACGCAAGGCGAAGGGTAGGTGCCACTACCGTGTCGTCTTAGCAAAGCGGTAAAAACACTTCCCTTTTCGTGCAAGCATTGCATGGTATGCGCAGCGTGAGGAAAGCTATGGTCCTTAAAATTACTTTTGTATGCCTTTTCTAGTAAAAGTCGCACATACAGAATATACATACAGACATACGCTTCATAGATCACAAACGCGCCTTCGGACAAGAAACCACGTTCTCTCGAGAACAGCCCGAGAAGTGACTTGCGAATAGAGCGCAACGCAATAACTGCTATCTATCGCCGCCCCCGATTAAAACAGCGCCAACGCGCGCACCCCGGGCCGTGGCAGCGAAATTGAACTGCAGCGCCAGTAGTTCCCACGACCGCTACCCGACCCACCTCTTCAGTGGAGCTTTCAAACTGAGTTTATTCTAGTAACGTTGCTCTTGTTATACTTACGGGTCTCGAATATCTGTAGCAATGTGACTGCACGATGAGCACGCTTTTTCCCGCCGTTCTTAGTTCTCCTTCCCCCCCCCCCCCCACACACACACGTGCACGCGCGCGCGCGCGCGCTCATGCCCATACGTATGTACGTGCACACGCAAGCGCCCACATGTCTTTACATGAATCTCCGCTAAATAAAGAACATGCATGCTTTCTCAAAGATGCGTTTCACTGTGAAGTGTGGTGCATAATTATATGAAGTTTCTCCACGCATATGACTTCCGAATAAGAAATTTAAAATCAGGATCCTTATAGAATTACTAATGATCTCGCTACTTCTTCTTGGGTGCTTAATCCAAGGGCGAAGCTCCTTAAGGCATGGATATGTCCATCCCTTCTATGTACGTGACCACCTATAGTTCCACATTTGCAAACTGCTCACTACTTCATGCTTGCAAAGATCCCACTATGCCCCATCACCCATCGACCACTTCACCGACCACGAAGCCGTTATAATGAAGGTGGAACGAAAGCGACGTATAGCACCACTTAAAATAATAACATTTCTTGTGTAAACATATACAGTGCTTTTAACGCCTTTGATGATGTACTGGGCGATATTCAGAGATGGTTCACGGTTTAGCGATGATACCCTCCAGCGCTTCGCCCCACTTATCATCATTCACTCTATGAATATGCTGTGATTTTTTTGCTGGTGCTTTAGGTTGAAAGCGTTATCGCAGGGCAGCACTAGGACATTTGTTTTGCCCAGCCAGTATTGCTCCCTGACACGAAGGTTACCTATCAACGTTTGATTTACTGTTACTCTTTTATTCTTATGTCACACAATATCTTTAATTTTATGATTGGTAAACAATAAGAAAATAAATGCACTCCTATATAACCAGTGTGCCAATAGTCGGTCAGCAACCAAGTCACGTTTCCTTATTTTTTAGGACAAACAGCGAGAGTCACTAACAGTACCACGCGCCATTTTGGAAATTTTGTTTACACTTTCATTGTTTCTTGCTATGTCATACAGAAGTACAAGTTTACTGTCGGAGTGTGTGAGTTTACTCGGTATTTAAATCAGGAACAGAAGCAGCGAAAATCCCTAACGCAATTTTTGTGTTTAAGTCCTCAGTATAACGTTAGCATAACTAGGAAAAACAATGATGCCTAGGAAACCAAAAAAATTCTAGTCACGCGTGAAAAAAATGTTTGACCGATTATGTGAGCCTTCAAAAAAAAAGACAAAGAAAGGAGGTGAGCTTACAAGCCGCAGTGCACAGCAGTGAATGAGCACCTGAGGTCAACATTTCTGTGAATGGCACATGGTAAAGAGCAAGGACGTGCTTCTACTTGCGTTTTTGCGTAGAAGATCGCGGCCGCCATGAAACTTTAAGCTACCTTCAAGCTACATGGAGCACATTTACACAAAGTTAGCTCAGCCGAGGTGACCATTGCATCCACAGAGGTTCTCGCTGAAGAAAAACCTTACAAAGGAAGACTGGACAATGACTTCTTTTGTTTTCCTGCACCTAATGGGTCTGGTACTTTAGTCTGACATAGCTTGGCACGTCGAAGCGTTTCATCTGAAAGATGTGGCCTCCATGTTGATAAGAATAGCCTGACTTGGCTTGTCACATCACCTCTCACTGTCACTGAATTACCTCACGAGGGTGGTTCGGGAACAAAATTTTGAACAGTGCGTCGTGAAGGATAATTGTCTATTACTGCGCATTGGGGGAATCAATTTTTTGAGGATTAAGATGAGGATGTTGTAGGTACCTAGCTGATCTAGCCTTGCGTAATTTGCAGGCAATTGCACCATTTGGTTTCCTATTTGCTAATGAGAAGCATTCGGCGAGTAGTACCCTATGAGGCGTTTTAGGGGTGAATCTCCTTAAGCCGAGGGTCGTGCGTCCCCGATGTGTGTAGTAATAGTAGTAATAGTAGGTAGCCACTTCCTGTTTAGTCCTTGAAATGTCCGCTGAATAGCGGTACTTGTACATGATTATTATATGATGAAAAGCTGTGAGATGGCTGCACTTAGAGTGCTTACTAGATGTATGGTTTGATGGACAGACGGACAGACCTAAACACAGATGAACGTAGCGACGAACGGACGGACTAATGGACAGACAGACAGACACACAGACAGCAGAGAGACAGACAGACAGACAGACACACAGACAGACAGACAGACAGACAGACAGATAGACAGACAGACCTACAGATGGACGGTCGCACGGACGCACGGACAGACAGAAGCAACGGCGGACGAACGCACGGACATATTGATGGACGCTTCGCCCCACTCATTATCAACCTCTCCATTGATATGCTAACATTTTTTTATCACCCCACAGTTTGTTTAGTGGAAACTGTGGGTGTAGTTCTTTGTGAGCGAAAATTCAAAGAAAATGCAAATAAAAAGGCAATAAATATTGTTCGGTACAACTGCAAACCCACCGTAAACCTTCAGCGGGGCAAGCAGGCGTTTTACTAGAAGGCTCAACACTAGATCCGAAAACTCCACCGTAAAAAAACAACGTTATAAGAATAACGTGTATTGAGATTCCCCCCCCCACCTCTCTTTTTTTTGGTCACATGCAATGTTGCGTGCCCGAATCGCCGGAAATCACTGGGTATCAATACATGAGAATTGCTCAACGAGCGTGTGGATAAGGTTGTTCACCCATTACAACGTGTTGAGCAACGCATGGGCGCGTCCCACCTTACAGACATGTAGGAGGCACTTAGTCAAAATGAAAAAAAAACAGAATTATGGCGTAGTGAACGCTCCAAAACTCTAATTATAATTATAATTCTCAAAAATAATTTTGAACGGACTAAGTTAAGCACAAATCGTTTATTTTCTTGTCACAAACTCAAAGTGAATGTGCAGAAAGACCGATGGATTTCTTAAATTCTACACTTGAAAGAAAAATAAAGCATCCTCCAATAATTATGCTTGAGCCTTACGAGTTAAATCAATGTCTGTTTTGATTAAATTGAGTAGCTCTGCGGATCTTTTTAGCTTTCCAGGTGAGCAACATGGTGCAACTATAAGGTTGTCGCTTACGTTACAGCAAATTCTGTCGGTTTTCACCGTGAAATGCATCCATGAAAACTATATACTGCGGTGCGATTATCTTTAGTGGTGTTCGGTATTTTGAGGCAACGTTTAACTTTGCCTTGCTGAGTGACGGCAGAAACTATAAAACGATTGTCGCATTGTTAAAATATTGCATAGCCACACTTGACAGTAGTCAGTTTGTGTGCGCTAACATGTGACATAATCGCCACATAATTATGGCCATGTGATCGGACAGACATCCGCTAAATGACGTTGTGTTTTGTGAAGGGCATGCGTTTTGTGGTAGTGTGAGTTTATTAGCGGAATTCGAGTGGAGTTTGTGAGGGTGACAAGAGTATATTTATTGCGTTTAGCAGATGTGGTAGTTCTGTAAAGTTAATTTAACTAAATTTGTCTATGGGAGTTCAATCTATTCAAACAAGCAGTTGAATGGCCTTGTTTCTTCGCTCTTTTGAATTTGTTTTGCATTACGCTGCTGATGTTGGTGATCTGCACGCAGTATTCTCATTGTGCACGCAATTCGTGACAAGGTTAAAATTCTGGTATTCGATCCTGGTTTCTTTCTCGCTTCAGAACAAGCATGGGTTAACTTTCGCCATCGATCAATACCACGTCGCTCAATCTTCAGTCCTAAACAGAACGTTTGAAGTTGATCAGGAAGCTAGTGCCCAACTTGTCTAATCACAAAAAGTGAATCTAATTAGCATTCACACCCTTTTACACTATAATGCTAACTTCTCTGGCATAACATCTAATTTGAATTGTTGTACATACGACAAGAGTAACACTCCTTCGGTTTTTTCGCATTTTTTTCCTTCTTGTATTTTTCTCCAGGTTCACTTTAGGTGAAAAACTCACAGGTAACTACTTAGCAGCCACTCAATATCGCATTTGTTTTTGTTTTCAAAAATATTTTGCTGTCATTATAGTCAAAGGTGAGTAATTGGCAAGAACTTTATTTCACAAAGCTCAATGAAAGGTTTTCTCGTTTTGAGTATGACATTTCTAGCTAAGCAGCAAGAGTTGCTCACCTACTTTTTTGTGTACAAAACAGTGCTTTGTAGGGACACTCAACTCTGTCTCAGTGTACACTATCCTCAATATTTCGTACATCTTACAGCATTTACAAAATGCTTTCTGAAACCAACTTTCGAAGAGACAATTCTGAAGAGAACCTGTTGTAAGAGCCCTCCAGCCAGAAGATTTACCTACACGTTCCACCATCGGTGACCCGGTGACATCGGTCGATGTGGCTTCGCCTTAAAGCCTTTTGCGACGGCATCACGTGTAGAAAAGCCCCTTTTCCTTTGCCCCACCAAAGTGAGTTTTCGCTCTCTCCCTCCCTGTCTTTGTGTGGCATGCGTTTGCACCGTCCAGAACTCTAGGACGACGTCACTTAGGGAGAAAAGAGGCAATAGTTCTTAATTGCACTCCTCGGCAATTAGCAGACGATCGCTTTTCTCGCCTCGCCACCAACGGACCCTTGCTTTCAAAGTGTCGCTGGTAATTAGGCCACGCTTCAGCACATTTTTTCTCTCACTGTTCGAAAAAATTCGTAAGAGGCGCACAGCTGCCGGGCGACTTTATTTAAGACGGAGTTAAACAGGCGACGTCCTGTTTGTTCAATGATACAAGGCTATTGCTTGTCTTTAGGCGTTGTTTATAGATGCTGGCAAGCTGTGTTCTGTCTCCGTTGTTCCACCATTCGTGTCGACAACTTGGAGCTGCAATTAGACGTCAATCGAAATCACACCAGAGAAGCAAAACGCGTACCTTTTTGTAACTTGAGGGTTCGTCGCACCACTGTTTCAATTGACCTTTCTCACTTTTGTAACCGCCAAGAGCCTGTTTCGGTCATGTCATTACGCTTATAAAGGGCTTGGTGGTTCACAATGCAGCTCTTACAACGCGCACATTGTCTCGCAATTTAAAGAATATAATAATTGCATGAAGTTCGGCGAAAAATACCTCATTTGTGTGCTTGCTGAATTTGTGAAATAGAGACTATATTTCAGCGTGTGCTCTTGCATTCTCCTCTTAAACAATTGAACTGCCTACATATATTTCTATCCCCGCTTCTTACATTACCACGCGGTACCTTTGGTGTTCATATTACGCACTTCAACGTGACTTTGGTACCGTGATATATTATTTGCCTTAGAATTTCTAATAGAACAATTTTATGCATAAATACTATGAAATGTGACCTTGGCAAACTCTGTATTGTTACTCGACTCATATCCGTGATTCACTGTCCTATCTCGGAAAAATGCTGCTTCTCCCATACCACACTCACATGTAACAGCACATGAGATGTATATCGTTTGTAGTCAACTGCCAATAGTACTCCGATACAGTCGTCATCACGACAGTCAAGTGTTCGACAGTCATATACGTTCACGTATACCGAGAGCGGTTTTCATTCACACTAGAAATATCACAATAATATTTATTTATGCTTAAACCTAACATCGTCAAAAAGCCAATTCGCGGAAATTCCTGTGTCATTGTCGGTGAGGCAACTTTTTTGTCATTAGAAAATTGTCAACTGAATTAATAACTAAGAACCACTGCTCCGAGCTAGAATCTAATCCAGGCCTTCTAAGTGGCAAGCAGGTGTTCTACCACAGAGACGTGCCAGTTCTTGGAGCTGAACATCTGAAACATCACCCGAACAGTTGAACTTGTGGCCGCTTTGAATTATCCTTGAATGTTTAATGCAAGTGCAAGCACGATGCATTTGATGTGTCTACTGAGTACCGAAGCTTGACTAGGCAATGAGAAGGTGACGAGAAGGCGGTGCCTACATAGCAGAATATGATCTCGCGTTCGAGTCTTGAAGGTGATGCTCAAGCGTCCTGTTGGCGACGGATTGCTTTAAAAGAAAACATTTAAAATACACACAACTCAGTGCACAAAAAATGGCAGCAAAACTCATAACGTAATTGTTTTTTTCTCATTCTCACCTTTGTGACTAAGCTGCATGGTAACTAATTCTAATATTGCCCATGAACATGAAAACTTAATTTTTTAGGATGCTGTTATATGCAACACGTAAGTCCATCAAGTGAGCTGGTAATTGTAGTTAGATATATGCCCCAATTTACGAACTTATTAGACATATTAGTCTTCACTTAGCAATTCAAAATGACAAAACTTGGTCACGGGGGTAGACCAAAGTTTTAAGGCAAAGATAGAGACATTTTTCCCACTCGGCTATCACGGTAACTGCATAAGATGCAATAATATTTCTTTGCGGGATCTACTTTTACAATGCTGCCGCCTCGTTCCTCGTTAGGTAACAACAAACTTCATGATTGGTCTACTTGATGCTACGTTATCGACAGGGCAAGCACAGTGGTGCATGATAAGTACTCTCGGAAGGCTTGCACAATATAACCGGCAGCCTTTTGGTCTGGAAAGTACGTATATATTGCATGAAATAACGCTAACAAAAAGCGAGAAAACTGAAGATCTGAATTGGAAGATGTGTGACAAGCGTTGTACTAGCGCTGACTGCGTCGCACAGCTAAAAACCAGAACACGGCAGGTATGGTGAACGCAATTTGAAGCATCCATGTTCTGAGAGTCATTGTGTCAGCGTCGTCATGTTACCAAAAAGATAAGAACGCGATGACAACAAATGCAAATGGCAAAGTACTAACACGCCGCACAGTTCACCTTTCTTTTCATCTACCCTGCACGTATCAAATTTACAATGAAGTCGCACTGCTGTCCTTATGTCCGGCCCTTGTCATATCTTGCCTAAACTCTTTCTCGGTGCTATCTAGTTTTAATCTCGATACATTTGGCGTTACTTCAGAATCTCGTACAGTGAAGATGGAGAACATGCGAGGTGCATTCAAGTATTCTTAACGTTACAGAAGGAACAATAGAAAGAAAATGCCTGGTGCTTGATGGAAACACGCCACCCAAACAAGTGCGTTCGCTACGAGAACTGTACACACCGCCTTTTTGCGTGTCTTAAAATGCGTAATTATGTTTGCCGTATGATTTCAGCCCGAACGAGTCCCTCGTTTCCTAAGACTGCTCACCCGAAGTTCTCTATGGTGCTTATCACAAACAAATTTCTTCATCTCGCCATGCTGAGCGAGAAATGTCATTCAAATGTTTTCAATTTTCCCTAAATCTCGCGTGACAGTCTACACTGCCGAGGAAACCGCCACTCCATCTTGTGAATTCTGCAACTCTCAGTTTTATATACTTTGCATACCATGCATATTCCACCACGCACAGTCGTTAGTATTTCATAATCCCACTCGCACCCAGAAGTTCCATCGCGCAAAGTATAGCGAACATCGAAAGTTTCATTATGAAGATGAATTAGGTCAACAAAGAATGCGAAACACATACCTAGCATGTAGTTCTATTGTAGTTTGTCTAGCACGTTATTACATTATGCGTTACCGTTCACATCACGTAGCTGCCCCATGCATAACAAGCTGAAACATGTACGTTAAAAACAAGGCATGTACGCAATAGTGAATAAAATAAATACATTCAAACGTTATGCATCTACTCTGAAACAATCCGAGACTCAGATTCACTATAATATTACTTATTGAGGTTCAACGTCCCAAAAGCACCGTATGAATATAAGAGATGCCGTATTGAAGGACTTTAAAAACATCGAACACCCGGGGAACTTTAACGTAATTCTAAATATAGACACGCAGACCTCAAGAATTTTCGCCTCCATTAAAATTGTGTAATGGCTGAGAATAAAACTGACACAAAATAAATATATGGATGCTATTTCCCTTGCGAAAATAAAAGTACAGCGAAACTGCATTAAATCCGATGGAGGCGGAAATGTTGTAGGCCCGTGTGCTCAGATTTGGGCGCACGTTAAAGAACCCCAGGTGGTCGAAATTTCCGGAGCCCTCCACTACGGCGTCTCTCATAATCATATGGTGGTTTTGGGACGTTAAACTCCACAAATCAATCAAATCAATCAATCAATCGAAACTGCATTAAACACCACCCTTATACTAGAGAGAAAGAGAGAGAGAGAGGTACCTGCTTTATTATAACTTTAGAGTAAAGGCAGGAACAGTCGCGAAGTGGTGCTTTTGTTAGACCATAATTAATTGCTCCACAGCCATTTTCAGCAAGACGAATCTGATCCATAGGTTTTTCCTTACATTCACTCTGCGTTTGTGTTGTCTATTATTTTCTTGGTTTACCTATGACATTATTCGAATAAACTGACTTGCTCGACGGGTCTCCCTTTGACACATGGAAGCGTTAAACTCTCATCGGAAATAAAAAAAAGAAAACACCAAGCCAGCGTGGAAGGTGCAGCACGGTCACAGCGAAATCTAAAAGAGTGGCCTTTTAGAGTCATTTCTAAACATTCATTGGATAACTTCTGCAAGCACACTTGCTTGATACCCACTATGGCATTATTAATAAAATTTTTTGTGTAGTACTCTGGCGTTGGCTATGCTATTCTTCGTCGTTTTTCTGAGAAGCGTGGTATCCGCTAAACACTTGAAAAAATTTTTGCGCCAATTGTTCATGCAGTGGCTGACGACGATGAGGAATTATGGCTGTAGCAAGTATGCGCCGCAGTTAATAAGGAAGCAAGAAGAAGCTTTTGTTATGGGTAGAAGCATAGAAAGACCCACTCGTTACTCTATTCTAGTGTGCAACCACTGACTGTTATTTCGCTGTTTTGAAATGCTTTGTAAGTCGTATTCTCGCGACTGCTTTCCCGACATCAAGTCTGCCTATTAGGCAAGTGTACCAACAAGTCCCAAGGAATGGTGTAACTCAGGGATAGAATACTCTGCTGGAACCCAGCGGACGCGGATTAGAGCCCCACTGTGTTATTGGTGCTAGGTTTTTTTTTTTGTGCGATGTGGTTACGGTTGCCGGCGGCGACGGCGGTGGCGGACAACTGCGAGTCAACCAAGCTGTGATCTCACGACAGCTTTCGCTGTAAAACAAAAAGTCGTTTCAACGTCAATCGAAACTCTCGTTTGAATGAAAAGCAGCTGCAATCTAGTCTCTAAGAATAACGCGTGACCTGTCTTATCTCAACTGTCTGATCACCCATTACGTGGCTTCGACGCTTCTGGTAAGGTTTTCGTGAGTGACATGAGTTATGGAGTTATATGTTGTACACCTTATTATACACAAATATCTGCCATTCGCCTTCACATGATAATGGGTCTCTAAACAACCCAGAGGTTGAAAACGAGATGTGACAATGACAACATTATATTTATCGAAAAGCACACAAAATGTATACGTTCCCTATTCTAGGACTCCTATATGAGAACGTCTCTATAGCCCGGGATAGCCGAACGAGCACCCAAAAGACTGTCGTGAAGATGCATTTTTACTGCTTTCGGGTTCTAATGAAACGAACAATTAGTGGTTAAAAAGGGAAGCGGGTGGTGGGGCTCTTTGCGATGGCGTGATGCATTGTCTACATAGCAGCACATTCTCAGGCGCTTGTATAGCAAATTGGGCATATTTTAAAAGATAATTTTATGTATTTTTTGTGTTTCCCGTGGTCTAAAAAAGGTGTCTAAACGCATTTGTGTGCACGTGACATTCGGTGTTACGCAGAATCTTTTCCACCTTGCCGCAAATACCTTATCACTACAAAACAATAAACCTTTGCTAGGTGAAGCATCGGAACTGCTGCACGGAAAGCGTAGAAGGCGTGACCTACAGCGTTCCACCGGTATGCGAAAAACAGCGCGTTTATAAAACGGGCAGATGCCTAAAGGGCCGGTTGGGCGAACAAAGTAACAATGCACAGTGGGCACTAAGACCTTTATTGTAGCACTTGTGCAGAGTTGCGAGCCCCTACTTGAAAAATGCTGAGTGATGCGGCACGCTGGTCCTCAGTTAACGCGTGAGATCATTGAGGCGTACCCTTCATTGCCTTCATGAATAGAGGAGTCTGATCGATGTCCCGTGCGCATGACGGACACAAGTTGTGAAGGCTGTCATTCTGAAAAATTATTATAATTTATTTTGCAAATTGTGCTTTGGCAATGTTTTTGTTCACGCGTTTGTTTCCTAATTGCCTGTTTCTTATGGGAAACGTACTTCACTTGGAAGTACTAAGCATTTTTTTGTTTTTACACTGCGCCCTTGTTCTTTCCTTTTACTATAATATCATATAATAGTAAAATTAGCATACCTGTTGGGAACAAGTGGATCCTTAAAGCCCCAAGATTTGTCACAAAATTTCCACAAGCTTCCACGTGTCTTCGCTTTAGCTAACAATATGCTAAAGATCTCATTTCAAGTGTAAATATCTATTTATAAGTATCTATTTTTCACCTGATAGAACTAGATAAGAACATTTTTGTGATGTATCGCTTTCCAATGTGTTCCCATATATTCATTTTCCCCATAGTAATAATACATCGCGTTGGTTTCACTTTCTTAATTTAAATTCATGGTTTTTTCAGTAGCACAATATACAAATCTGAGGAAGCTTTCGGCAAATTGTGATAATAAATGGGATATTTATAATAATGATTTCTTGTATAAAAAAACGCTTGCATGTTATTTATTCAAACATTACCAGTCAGCACATGCTTTGCTACTACTGTGTCGATGGACACGCTGTGTATTTTTGTTTAGTTCTTTCATTGTTATCTTAAAGAGAACTTTACAAACATTTTATTACTGGGAAATCACTTCTCTTCTGTACTTTCTCATAGTTTTCAGTGCTTGTGTATTTTACCTGATGGCTGCAGGTATTCAGAGATCGAATGCTACTGGACATCTGCTTGAAAGCTATGATCTTTCGAGCGTAAGTATGACTCGTATGGGAGTAGTTATGAAGGCATGATGACATTGCTATTTTACGATGAATGAAATAAACTGCCTGTAAATGATCAGCATGTTTTATATATATATATATATATGTACTACAGCGATTACACATACAGTAAACCTAGTTAATTTGAACTTGGAGAGGAGTATAAAACTGTTAGAATTAGGTGGACTTTGAATGAGCGGGCTGGTGCTAGAAAGAACAAACACTTCGCCACGGGGCACAGGCACAATCAAAAGTAGCCGCCTCTAGACACATTATCGTTAACTAGGCACCACTACACGCTAGCGGCCACTTGATATTGTGAATATGTATCATGGCCTTCTTAAAGTAATCAGAAATATTTGATTGGAGTACGCAAGGAACAAGCTCCAACTTGTATTCAATTGCGCATTGGCGCAGTGAGCCCTATTGTCAAAACATATTATACTAATTGTGCTACAAAACATGCTTACTTACATGCTAGAGTTGATGTAATCGAAATTGAAAGTAATCAGGGATGGGCGGGCGCCATTTCTAGCTCTGGACTCGAACAACACATATAGGCAGTCAAATGGGCCTGCGACGCAGCAGACAGACTTGGTATTCCTGTGCCGACGTGGGAGCGACCTGTATTGTGCCTAAGCACGATCCGAGCGACCCAATGAAGTTCATTCATCGGTATATACAGTGCGTACAGCTTTCCCAACAGCTTCAACACAACATCCACGCTCTAACCTTCTGAGAAATTATGCTGCTTCATTGTTTCGCATCCGTAGTAAATGTGGATTAGGTTGGTTATTCAACGCCTTGTGAATGCTCCAGGCTGACTCTTGCGAGGAGTGACCGAAACCAGGGACACTCGGTTTGAACAGTTTGTTGTGACTACCAACGCGGTCTACTTAGCGGGATTTTCCCCTCATATCAACACGCTGAGTTAGGCCGGGACCAGGGCGTTTGTTCGAATAAACAGTGACTTTGAATTTTCCGAGTTTGATTGACAGGAGTTTTGCTCTATGCAGACTACCTTTTGCAAATCAGGACGAAGTGTCTGAGAACCTTCCAGATTATTTTAGAACCTTCTGTTAAGACGGTGCGACATCCGCAACGGGTATAGTTTATGCTGCAACTAATTTGGGCACCATTAATAAAGCAGAGAAGTTTGCAAGGGCATGTGGAAAAGCCGACGCGTTTAATCTAAAAGCAAACTAGCCGACCCCCCCCCCCCCCTCAAACCCATCAGTGCTGACCATGATGATGATTGACATGTGGGGTTTAACATCCCAAAACCACCATATGATTATGAGAGACGCCGTAGTGGAGGGCTCCGGAGATTTCGACCTCCTGGGGTTCTTTAACGTGCGCCAAAATCTAAGCACACGGGCCTACAACATTTTCGCCTCCATCGGAAATGCAGCCACCGCAGCCGTGATTAGAACCCGCACCCTGCGGGTCAGCAGCCGAGTACCTTAGACACTAGACCACCGCGGTGGGGCATCTCTGCTGACCGTCAATAAGCATCTCGTCTTTACTGGCTGCATTCTATGGTTGTTTTCTCCTTTTTTATATGTTATAGTTGGACCAAGGGTATACTTCAACAGTGTATCAGAAGGCAATACCGTAGTAGTGAACTTATTTATATAAAAAAAACATTGATTGGGAAACGATTTTAACTACAACCAAAAAGTACGCGAAAATTCGTAAACCCAACGTTTCTGAACCGAATCGGTTCCTTCCTCAAAGGGAGGATTGTGGCGACGTTGGAGCGGCGTCTTTAAAGGGCCACTCACCAGGTTTGACAATTTTGAGCTGACAAGCGCAATGCGTAGACGAGGCGTTCATGACCACGTCTGCCAAACTTTGCAACGCTACGCGCCGCGGAAATGGGTCAAATTTCAAGATGAAAGCTGCTCCTCCTCCCTTCTGCTGGCGCACGCATAGAGATTGAGGGCATGACGTAGGCGTAGGAATGGCCCTATGTAGACGGCAATGCAGTGACGCTGGTCCTCTACATAGACAAGTCTGCTCTGACGTTGTCAACAGTACACCACGTGACATGGCAAAAATTATTTAACACAACATAAGTAGTTTATGTATTTGTTGCTTTAAGAGATTAATAAAACTTGAAATAAATAATGAGACGCAACTAAAAATTGTGTGCGTTTTTCTTCCATTTGTTGCCGTGAAATGCTACGAGATGCGGGGCTAATCTGCCAGCGTTGCGCATGCGTTTTTGTCCTCGCGGTCAGCGCATTGAGCAGACGGCCGCCGTGGAACGCTCCTACGCGTTCCCACACTCATTGTGCTCATCTACTCTACCCAAGGAGGATTAAAGACTCTACCGCGTCTAAGCCAGCGTTTCCAAACCATAACACAAAAACAGGCAGAAGACCACAAAATAACGCTGGTCAACAAAGCAACGCCGCTCGCGTGCACGTGGGATGAACTTGTTTGGTCACGTTATGCACACGTCACCCCTTGGTCGGATGCCGGAGAGGGCGGGGAAGAGATTTGGCTTGCGAAGGCTACGCGGAGGAGCGGCAAGGGTGTCGAGCTCGCCTCCTCTCATCCTCGTTTCGCGCCGCTTCAAAAAACCTGTTTTCTCCGCTCGTGATGAACCGAGTCGAAAAAATTTTTTGGCGAAACGTTCCACATCGGACACCCAACAACTTCCACTGTCTAACTAAAGTTCGGCGTAGGGCCTGGTGAGTGGCCCCTTAAGGCACTCGCGGGGCGATTAATGACCCCCTTCCTTCCGTTTTGCTGTGGAGCGTAGTGCATGTGCATACAATGGGAGAAGGGTACCAAAAGGAAGGTGGATGTTTTGGACCGTTTGCTTGAAACATTGTAGCATGAAAAGAAAGAAAATAGTAATCTTCTTTAATACCAATCTTTACACAGTCTCCACGTAAATCAGTCATAAACATTTATGTTGCATAAGTAACGTTTGGTCACTCAAGTAGAATTTTCATTTTGAGACTTCAGAAAGAGCTGCGCAAGGGCAATGCCCGAAATTGTGTTCGGCGTAGTGCACTCTTTAACAGCGAAGAAAGAGATGGACTTCGCTTAGTGTGAGGATAGGTCAATACGGCGGCCTTACTACCAGTAGTCAACACACTTTGAATGCATGCTATTTAGCAGATACGATATCTGTCATATCGTAGCCTAAGCGTCAACGTACATCACCATCACTTTCACCGAGTGAACAGGACTCGTCTAATACATGCTGCCATATATCGCACCCTCGCGGTTTTATGCTGTATTATACAAAATAAAAGGTTTGCGTGTTCCCAAATTTCTACCGATGCATTCTTGCTTTATTGCCTGTCATGTATTCTCTTTAAAATAGCTTCATTAGTTAGATATATTGCGCATTTTAGTTGCACGCCCGCTACACCATTTGCCTTTTGTTCCTGGTTCTCGCGAAGGCTTCATTTCTGGCAGCTTTTATTTCGCTCAAATGAGAAGTTATAGACGCATACACTGAGTGTCTACGTTCACACTGAGGTGTTGTGCGCTCAGCATAAACCAATCTCGTGAACCTCAAGCAATGTGTCGCACGAAAACATATAAAGGACACAACTCGAAGTTAAAACAAAACTAAAGTATGTCAGGACGTCTGACGCGAAGACTCCGCCCACATAAAGTGGGAACCAACAAGCGACCTACCGAAGTTCAATTGCCAGTGGTTGCGGGATACAGTACGCTGCACTTGAGCCACTCCAAGCGTAAGTGAATATTTCGCTTCGACTTGCACTTAGTGAAAACTAAATTGTTAGATAGGACTTCTTCTACTAACTACAACTAGGCTAAAAAGAAAAAAAAAGGCAGAAGGGCGTTGCTAACAAGAAACAGTTCAAGCTTTATAATAAATCCCACCACTGACCTCGCCAGGCAGCCTTCAGTGAAGGAAATTAGTGACATTTTGGCATGCTAAATTCACTAAGCAAGCAGGTTAACGGGATGACGTACGCAGCGCAGAGAAATGATATGCAAGCAGTTTGTATTTGAGGCATGCCGACTTTCAAAACCACTGCAGCCTCGACAAGGCACCCTTAAATAAAAATACTAGTCACTGCAAACCACATAGATGGTTCGTTCAATTCCAAAAGTGCAAAGGGAACCTAGCGTTCTAAGTTTTGTATCTAAAAGCTTACAAAATGAGAACTTGCCGCAGTGAATTCCGCAGCACCATTGCCGAGTTCTGCTTTTGTAAGAATAGCACGCTCGTTCAGTACTCTGGAGAAAAGTAATGTGAACTCTTAAATGTACTTAGATTTGAAACTTGGAACTTTGTGGATCACAATGTAAAAGCGACCTTGTCGGACGAAAATTCAATACCAGTTTACGTACTCACAGAAAGAAGCTATCTGTAAAAAGCCAGGCGATCTTTAAGGAACCTCCTTAGGCCACGAAAATAGCCTTCTAGATCTTGTATACTTTTTACCCATTTTTATTTTTTCTTTACGTTTTTTTTGCTGCGTTGAGAAAAAAATCTGTTCTTATCCGGTGAAATGCGACTCAGCCCCCGGACTTGTCTGTAAGCTTATAAGATTCAGGTTTACATCGCTCTTTCTTTTGCCCTCCGGCAGATGTACTTAACGTTTTTGAGGCAGTTACCAATGAGCGCAGTGCGCACTTCTTTTCTGCTGCTTTCCTTTTAGCCAAAAATAAAAAATACCGTAACTGTTGCATTGCACGTACAGTGTCAATTTTTATGAAAGGGAACATGGCGACTCGTGGCCTGCGCATTCCGCAAGCGGGAGCGATAGCAACCACAGTCTCTTTTCGCGTCATCACGCGGCGAGAAAAACAACCATTGGTGGCTGATATTGAACGGCAAGCTTGCAACCCCTCCCCTTCAAGGCGATTACCAGCTCTCGCGTAGTCACCTTGCAGGGGGAGGGGGTCGAAAGCTTGCTGCTGGTTCCATATCAGCAACGAATGGTTGTCTTGCTCGCCGCGAGATGACGCGAAAGGAGACTGTGGTTGCTATCGCTCTCGCTTGAACGCGCTGCCAGCAGCCGCCGGAGTGAGAAGGCCACGCGCGCAAGGGTGCCCTTTCATAAAAAATGACTCTGTACATGTGTGCTTGCGCTACGGGAGGTGCAGCGTTTAATCCCCGGTGCCGGTCGGCCACCCACCGGTTTAAAAACAGCGTACAGGTGGGCTTCGGAGCGGTGACGTGGCGCCCGCGGTGAAGCGTACTCTGCCTGGAGGACTTCGAACCCGTTGCGCGGATCCCGGGGAAATAAAGACGACTACAAGTTGTGGCGACGCTTAAGACGACGTGGGCAAATTTCCAAGGGACACTTGCTCTCGTAGTTTCCTCTGTACTCACTTTGTCTCTTGTCCCCTTTACAATCGTGTCCTTCTTGTCTCTTGCACTCACCAGCCGGCAGGACCACGCGAAGCAGGTTATGTAGTCTTCTCAGCAGTGATACGCGTACACTCACTGCAAAAGAAAAGCTCGGGAAATTTCGCTATGAAGCGTAAGAAATTTTGACAACAAGCCACACCTAGAAAACAACGAATATAAGCTCAAAAGTAAGATAAAACCACTGAAAAATGTGGCTGATCCCTCTGCTTGGGAATTCATGTAATACAAAAGTGAACCATGTCCTCACAGAAGTGGTTGAGCGTTTCTTGGGCATTTTTTTCGCCACAATGGCGAAGGAATCAATGCTTTAGCAACAAAATTTATTGTCCTGACATGAAAGGCAAGCAGCTAGAAACTTGCAGCGTGCAGCTCAAGCACAAAGCACGCACGAAATGAAAAATGACAGGAAAAAGTTAATAAGTGAAAACTGAAAGCGCTCTCAAGTGCTCTCCAAGATAAAGTTTACCGGATAGGTTTTCTCGAGATATGTTGCTAAGAAAGCTAAAGAAGTGTCTTGTTTTGCGAAAGCAAGGAAGCACAACAAGCGCGAAAGCAGAGGGGAGGTGCAGCAAGAGGTTGCTGCGAGTATATTGAGAAGGCCCATGCGTATCTAAAACAGTACTCCCTCTATGAAGTTCAACATCAGGATACGGTACACCGTACCCTAATGTTAAACTGAAACAAGCAGTCATAGTACTTTTACAACCACTCGGCATGTAAACGTATGGCGGGTCAGTATGGTCACCGGTAAATATAACCTCGATGAAAGCGTTTTCACCACTGAGAGGATATAGGTACCACTGAGCTACAAATCGCCATTCCAAGATGCACAGGAATCTTCGCAGCGATTTCTCAAGTAATAATAGTGAATAGATTCTGTCGTCTGTGATGATGAAGCACAGTTATCCGTCTACGGCCCTGACATTTCTTTCTTACGCTACAATTTTTCATACCTTTCTCTACTTGCCCGGAGCACTATCCGACCAGGCTCAGCCCTGGTTGATCCCCGGCCTTCTTTTGAAATTTAAATTTTTTTTCTACTCTTCCCCACCTCAACGACAGTGTCGTTCCGACAATGCATCGTGTTCCCAATTAAGTATACAGGTCATGCAATGTGCATCTAAGACTGCAAAAGTGATTGATGTGATATTCCTCGATAATAACTTGCGCCTATTAGTCTTAGCTCGCGCGGCATAGGCGGCTAACGGTATACATGTGCAGCTAAATTCAGTGTGAACACGGGAACTGCTCAGCGATGCGAAGTTGCCGATCAGCGACTCGGCGCGGCACGCAACTCGTCAATTGGTCTAAACCAGTAACAATTAACGACGGCCTCCGCAACCCGCCCCTTCTGTGGGTTAGAAAAGTGGTCAGAACGCGCGAAAGTTAGAAACCAGCTGAAAACCATTGTTCTAACACTGTACCTTCCTTACTATTGCACGTATTCGCAAAATTTTTGCAGCAGCATATTCCCAAAGCATAAGTGCGCATATTCTTAATAACAACAATATTCGGAGCTCGGGGTTCTTCACTGGCCTTTTAGGAAGAGGATCATCTTGACATGAGGCTTGAATTATTATATTCGACGCCCGCGGAAAAGTATACCGATATTTGATGCGGGTAATGTAAGGGATGTTGTAGTTCAAATGCGTGCTGAGAGGGAACTGTCAATTGTTTGCTTGCCACCGGTTTCTATCAGAAGCCACACACAGAGTGGCCAAGATCTCTTGGCGTTGCATTTGCATGGAAACACGATTTCCTATGCTCAGAACACAACATCTGGTTGTGGATGCATTATTTATGCCGATGTGAGCGGCGGAAATGTTACATCCCGAATATTCGAGTGCGAGCTGCCCATGCGGTGCGAATGTTTTTCTGATGACTCGCGAAAGAGCTTTCTGAGTGGAAGCTAAAACGAATTAGATACTCTGTGGGACACATCACCAGAAGAAAAAAAATTGGCAGCATATCCACGGAGTGAATGATGGAGAGTGGAGCGAAGCATTCGTCCGTCCAATCGTTCTTGCTTCCGTCCGTCCATGCATCCGTCTGTGTGACCGCCCATCCGTCCATCCGCCCGTCCGTGCGTGCGTCTGTTCGTGCATCCGTCCCTGCGTTCATCCATGCATCCGCCCCTACGTCCGTTCATGCGCCCATCCATGCATCTGTCTGCGTGTCCGTTCGTCCATCTATTCAACACTCCTAGTACCACCATCTCGCATCTTTTTCTCATATATTCCCCATATAGAAGCACCGCCATCCAGCGGACATTCTGAGAACTAAACGAGAGGTGGCAAAGGCACACTTTCGTATGGCTTGCACGTCCTATCTACTTCCCACCTTTAACCACCTCGAGTTCATTCATGGTATAGACTAGTTCATTGTATTCATGGCACTGCGGCTCAACGCTCGCTAAACCTTTCTAAAACTAAGAAAGTCACACCCAGCGAGTATAACGTAGCAACCCTTTCTTGTCAGATAGTGCTCAATGTACATTCCAATGGCTGCTAATGAGGATCGCAGCGTGCGCGTTAACTAAAAGCCGAATGCTCCTTTCTCTCATTCCATACTAGCAGCCATTGGCATGTACATTTAGCACTACTTTTTGGTTTAACAACTCACAGAACAAATCTCTCACCGGCACACCCTGGAGGTCAAATTGTTATACTTGTTACGTACTACAACGGCTACGAGGGACGAACAAGTGCCGCTATAAGAGTTTCGCCCCTAAAGCTCACCAACTTTGGCCAAAATTTACACTGTTCTCCCTTGGTACCAGATATAAAACTGGAACGCAGAGCACTTTTTTGGATTTTACATGGACTGAAAATTTTGAAGCTAAGATGCAGCGTTTCAGTAAACGTCACAATTAGGGCTTCTAATCTCTATGGCTGTGACACTCACAAAACTTTTCACTCATATCGCATAGGTAGAGCCGTTTGACGAATACTGCAACATGGCCTGCTAGCTTTGATATATGTTTTCTGCATCACGGCATTCTGTACCTACAGTGAGTTAAGGTCCAGTGGTTCTACTTACACCGTCAATATACTCATGCCGAAGCTAGGAAACTGGTGGCTACTACAGTATTGCAGAAACGTTTTTATAAAAAGTTCAGGACGCATTGCAGTCTGAAAAGGTGCAAGATAAAAGAAGCTGTGTACCACGCGGAAAAGCGGTGACACCAAATTTTGATGAAGCAAACAGAAATGTTCACCGGTTGTCTCTAGAGCTTCGCGCAACACGTATGAAGTTTACCATTTTCTCGATTTCTAGACATCTTGATTTCGCATTCTCAATTTCTAGACATCTTACTTGACGAAAGTTGAGTAGTGCGGTAAGGTCAATTTAAGTGGCGTATAATGGTTTGGCCTGAGGATTCGTTCATTTCAGGGGATCAGTGAGGGGTAGTTAGTTTACCGAATTCCTATCCGATTGAAATGGCTGCTGACGACGCATTTGCAATTCACTCAAAACGGTCAGCTAGGTGACAGATACGTGGCGTTACAGCAGCTTTCACAGCTTTTTTTTTAGAGGGGAAGCTCCTTATGGCGTGGCTTGGGCGTCCCTTGTATGTAACCACCAGTGGCACATACCCGAAATAGCGGTCCTTACGATTTTGACCTCCAAGGTGGTTCCGGTGAGAGATTTCTTCTGTGCGTTGTTGAACAATTAAAGATAGTGCTCAATGCACATGTTAATGGCTGATAAGAAGGAATGAGAGACAGGAGCATTCGGCCTTTAGGTAACGCGCACGCTGCGATCCCCATTAGCAGCTATTGGCGTGTACATTGAGCACGGTCTGACAAGAAAGGGTTGCTACGTTATACTCGCTGGGTGTAACCTCCTTGGTTCCATACAGTGAACTAGTATATACCATGAACTCGAGGTGGTTAAAGGTGGAAGTATACCCGAAGCGCAAGCCGTAAGAAAGTGTGCATGTGCCACCTCCCATTTAGTCCTTGAAATGTCCGCTCGATGGCGGTGCTTCCATATGGAGAATATATGATGAAAAGATGCGAGATGGTGGTACTTGGAGTGCTGAATAGATGATCGAAGGGACGCACAGACAGATGTATGGATGGACGCATGAACGGACGCAGGCGCGGATGCATGGACGAACGCAGGGACGGACGCACGAACGGACGCACGCACGGACGGGTGGATAGACGCTTGAACGGTTACACAGACGTACGCAGGAACGGACGGAAGCAAGGACGAATGGACGGACGAATGCTTCGCCCCAATCCCCATCATTCACTCCGTGGATATGCTGCCATTTTTTTTCAAGGTGTTGAAATCACGTCACCGACGCCTCCTCCATAGCGGTCGTTTCCTGACCATAAGGAGCATAACTGATTTACACAAGGCGTGGAACCTGTTCGATATTTATATGCACATACGCCTTTTTTATGTAGGTCTGTTTTGCCTGGTAAAACCTAGTTGCGAGTAAGCGCTTGTCCTGGTTTCCTATTCTTCGCCCGCATTCCATTTGCACTGCATCCACGTAACGTGAGCGCATACCAACTAATAAGATATACTACAACGTTCATTTAACTTCTTATTGCGTCATTTTTGTCTAAGAGGGGAGCTTGCGTTTTTCCTACAGTAGCGTACATGGTACTTTAAATCCTTCATACTCTTTTAAGCAAGTTCCTAGTAGTCCTGCTTCTTTGACAGCCGTGCTGTTCTAATATCACGCTGGTGCAATTTTTTACATATGACTTTGTTGTGATTCTACCTTCAATTTTCGACTTTTAAAATTTCTTTCCTTCTAAGTGTCGTAAATCTTACTGATGCATTGGGTGTTGTTACTTATGCGTTAGCAAGCATTACATCTTTTCAAGTAATAGTTACACATACATATTGTGTCTGTCGTGAACTCGGTCGGGCTTTTAAAACACGACACGCTTAAAAACCTTAGAGAAAAATGCTTTTAAGCAGAAATTTATGTACGATGCTACGTATTGTTTGAATATACCCTAAAAATGAAAGAAGCTGCTCTATTTGCATGCCCCAATGTGCATTTTTATTTTATGGGACATTCATAAGTATAAAATGAATATTATGACGTAGCTCATTACAACAACAAGACTAGATACAGGCTTCAAAAAACAAACTTCTGCAGTTAATAAGGGCGTAAGGCAGAAAGACACAATCTCACCAATGATATACACCGCGTGTTTACAGGGGGTATTCGGCGCCCTAGATATGAAAAATTTAGGGTTAACTGGTAATGGAGGGTATCTTAGTAACCTGGCATTCGCTGATGTTATTGCCTTGATGGGTAACTCAGTGGATGAATCATAGCTCAGGATTACTGTACTAGACACAGAAAAGAAGAAATCAGGTCTTAAAGTGAATATACACAAAACTAAAATAATGTGCAACAGTCTCGGCACAAAACAGCACTTTGTGATAGGGTGAAACATACTGGAAGTTGTAAAGTAATTTGTCTACTTAGGACAGCTAGCAACCACGCAGCCTAACCATGAGAGTATGATAACTCAAAAAACAAGGATGGCGTGGATAACATTTAGCAAGCATTCTCAAACCATGTATTGTAATCTGCCACTAAGCCTTAAGAGAAAAAGTTTATAACAGCTGCATCTTGATGGTACTTACCTGAGGAACAAAAACCCGGAGTGAAACAATTAAGAAAAGAAAAGGAAGGCAGGGAGGTTAACCAGATGATGATATCCACTATGCTACCTTACAATGGGGTTGTATAATAGGGGGTTGAAAGAGAAAAGTTAAACAATAAATAAAAGCAAAACACGGACACACACGCACACAGAAAATCTGTCCACTTACAGGCGTTTCTACAGACCACTATAGTTCGCAAGAAGCCCAGTAGCGTTTGCGTGGCCTTGTTCTTTGGTTAACCTCCCTGCCTTTCCTTGCATCTTTATCTCTCTCTCTCTCTCTGTTCTTTGATGATGAGTCATGCCGATGGCGCAGTATACTTTTATCTGACAGTGACTGGTCACCTAACCTTATTAGCGTATTTAAAAGAATTGTTTTTCTATGTTTTCTTCCGGGCTGTCACACAGAACGTATCGAATGGTCTCCGCCGTGTGCACAGGCGGTGGTGTCAACCATTCATATGCGGAACGCGTTCGCACAGGTAAACGCGACGCCCAGCCATGGCCTCCACAGAGCAGTAGCGTCACCTCGTCGAAGCTTTGTAGGAAGCCGTTAGCTTAACCTAGGATCAAGAGATCGTAATCTCAGAAACCTGAAGTTTTACAAATATGGCTCTGCTTAAATTGAGGACGACGCAGCGAACGGTGGAAAGGAAAATGATAGATGTAATCTTAAGAGACAGAAGAGAGCAGAGTTGGTCACAGAACAGTACAAGCTAAAGAAAGAATCGTTAAAATCAAGAAGAATAAATGAATATGGGCAGGCCACGTAGCACCTAGGCAGGATAATCACTTCTCATTCAGGGTAACTGACTGAATTCCCAGAGGATTCAAACACACGAATGGGAGACGGAAAGTTAGGTGGGCCAGTGACACTTCAAAGTTGGCCGGTATAATGTGGCAATGGAAAACACAAGACCAGGTTGGTTGGCAGATCATGAGAGAGGCCCTTCCTTTGCAGTGGGCGTAGCAAGGCTGCTGATGATGATGAATATAATACAATAAAATAAGTTGCCCAGTAGGAACGTGTTACTATTACTACCTAATTTTGGCCGCAAGTATGTGATATGTGTGGTAGGCATGTGAATATATAAGCTTCTGTGGTTAAACTCGAGGTCTTGCATATGGTGAAAAACAAAAGGCAAAAGTAATTGGTGACCGTAGGCCAAATTTCCTAAGCATTCATTATCCGCCTTTCGCATTTTTGTTTGTTTCTGTATTTCTCTGATTTTGCGCATTTCACCACCAGCCTTTTTTTTTTGAACCAAATACGCATGTTAGTACGACAGGCACCTTAACAAGGCAATGTTTTCTTGCAGAGAATAAACCGGTTCGGAGATTCGGCTCGTCGTTTCATGTGCTGTAGTTAGTTCGCCATGCGTCTGCGTTAACTATGGCTAGTTTTCAATATCGGTCAACATAAACTAGCTTGCCTTTCTGGTTATACTTATTTTGTTTTGTATAAATAGCCATTAAGCTAGTTATATACATCGCCATTATTGCTAGTGTACCTAACGAGAATAGTTCATTATTTACTGTTCTTGTTGCAAATTGCCGATAGGTATAGTTATAAACTACAAATTTTTTGTGGACCTACTGTGCCTCATTGAGCTTGATAAATTTCTGTGGCACATTCACATTAGTAGCTGTATTGCACTTCACGAATATTTGCCTTGGGCATGATATCATGATATTTCCGCTATTAAAAGGTTATCTTTCATGTGTGCACTTGAAAACTAGCCAGGCACGCTTTTATTAGGTTCATTTAAAAGATATTTTGGAATTTTTTGTGTTCAAAAGCGTTTCGGAAGTCCGTGTTTTCTTAAATGACGAAATACTCTTCTCATGCAACTTCGTTATTGTATTACCTCTTCTGGCGGGTGTTTCTCTGCCTGCTTGTCTCTGTTAACTTTACTTTATGCGTCTTCTTAAACTCTTCTATTACCAGGCCTTTTCAACTTGATCATATGTGATCTAAGTTCTGGAGTGTCAATTTTGGCATGTTGAAGTTGTTTCTGGTGCACCAAGAAATTTCTGTTGGTTAGTCTAGCCACTGAATTTTCAGAATCAATTTGAATTTGCCTGTTCTGGCCACATAATGAGTTCTGGCAGGCCATTATGTGAATCCATGTGCGTGTGTTGTAAACATGCAAGAGGCTGGCGAACTTGACAAAAGTGTGCGCCTTTCCTGATTTTGCTACTGTAACATCAAAGTTATGCAACAAAATTACCCTTTACAAGTCAAATATCAAGTTAAAGTGTCAGCTTCGTAATTTTAACAGTTTTGAGCAGTAATAATTGCCTAAAATATATGCCGGCTATTTATTAGAGAGTGGTTGCTTAGAGTCAAAGAAAGTTTATATTACAAAACATATTTCTGAAGGTTCGCCGCTTGTTGAAAGTGTCGAGGTCGCCCTGTCAGGCAGTTTGCAGCATATTTGGTTTTGCTTGTATTATAATATCCAGTGTCACTATTCGCTCCTATAGTATCGCCGACACGTGCGCATGGGTGTGCACAAGCGCTGAAATACACACGCACTGCTCGAAACTGTCTTGCAAGTGCACTTAAAAAATGAGCACGAGCTTAGAGTTCGAGGATGACGGCTTTTCAGCTTCAAGTTTTATGGCGACGTTGTTTTGCGTCAACCTTAGACATCAGCAGCCATTTATGGGTTTGTTTTGTTTACGTTCCAAGTTCTCTCCTGCGCCAAAATTGCGTAGCTGCTGATTTTTGTGTAACATCTCATGGTTACTCTGGTTGCTTATAAGGTCCACACTTAGCTATAGAAAGTGATGTGCTAGCGTTGGCTGCATAGCTTCTTCTAACGACAACAAGCCCACCGGAGCACACCTTCGCCCTGACTATGGAGCAGTGGGAAACGTTTTAGAAATGCATGCAATATTGTTCTTTTCAATGCAATATGCAATATGCTAAGAAAAATGCTTGGGTGCACAGATGGATTCATACAGATGCATGTGTCAACCTATGTGGAGTGAGCTGACTCATAGGAAGAGGTGACGCTAGACTAAATAGCGACGTCCATTGGATAATTTGCTTTATGAAGGGATTATTCACATCAAAGGTATCCGTCCAAAGAGAAGACCTGGAAGCTCTTAACGCAAAAAAGAAAAATCACTGATAAAACTGTACGAGTTCACTTATGTCTCGAGAAAAACCAAGCAATGCTTCACCACACCGCTCGAGCAACGAAGCTGCACCTCGATTCTGATTTTCTTAGTCTGTTTGGATAGGAACATTTTCTACAACATTTATTATTTTTTGACACTATTCCTGAATCTTTTATTTTCACGTAGTAAATTCTGAATTCTCTTCGTTTTTATTGTTTTTCGTTTATGGTGTTTTATTGTACTGTTTAACAGGTGGGAACAAAAACTGGACACTTTTCACGTTTTATTCACTATAAACTCTTTTTGTTGATCTAGAACATGTACTTCTTGGAAAGAGCACTTCATTGTGCGAACTTTGGTATGCCGCTATGCGTGGTTTAGTTTCTTTAAACTAGCTAAAACGATCATCCTGGGGCATGAGAAAGATAACCATTTTCGTGCTGTAACAAAAGAGTTGGAGCAGACTTTCACCTTTAGCTTTTTTAGTATTTTCTTTTTTAAGTTTTCATTCAGAGTTAATTCAGTTTGTTTTACATAAAAAGGAAAATCATTGAAATGCAACGTCAGCCTAATAAATCTTTTATCACAATTTGTTCGCATGCACTTGGCTGTAAAATGCGTTTAATATTGTTCTACGACAATTTTTTAGCGCATATTAAGTTTTACAAGTCGCACCGTAATTCTGTAGCGGAAACTGCTCTGAATAATACTTGATCTCGGGCATCGAATAACGTAGAGCACACCACCTTAAATGGGAGAAAGGAAGGATCCCTCAAGAACGCATCAGTGATGGCCCGTACGATGGTACCATGACAGGCTCACCAGGCTATTGGAAAACTAGCAGAAAAACTCACGAGTAATATAAGCTATACATGGGTTTCTATATAAGTTATTATATGTATCATATGGTTCACGCATGAGTTAGACAGCTGTCTTCTAAGCGGCTTCAATAGTGAACTGACGTAATGGGTTGGTGTAACGCTGATAATAATGACTCGTAGGCACTTGCCTCAACGACGATACCTTTGCCTGACGATCGAGAAGACGAGAACTGACCGCATATAGTGCTGCTGCCTCTATTGCTCATGATGCTTGTTACTTTAAAGGGGGTGATAAGAAAAAAATGTTCATTTGTTGTGTTCGCTTGCTTGCTTATTGCTCTGTTCTGGCTGTTACACAATAAAAGGGGTGGACGAAGAAGCCTGCATTTAATGTAAGTGAACCCTTAAAGGCTTCACAAGATCAACATATTTGCAAAGCGCAAGACTACGAGTAGTTACGACGCAACTACAGAAGAAAAGACAAGGACAGAAAGAGCGCTGAACAGGAACAGACAAGGACAGAAAGAGCGCAGCGCTCTTTCTGTCCTTTTGTCTTTTTCTGTAGTTGCGTCGTAACTACTCGTAGTCTTGCGCTGTGCAAATGTGTTGATTCCCAATCACCAACTAGCCCAAGCATCTGTCTTATCAATTCAGAAGATCAAAGTAAAAGTGATTACTTTATTTTATTTTGGCAGAATATGGCAATTTTGACACTCCAGTAGAAAAGAGAAAACAAACGAAAACAAATATAATTCGTCAAATGACTTATAATTATTTATGATACACTATTTTTCTGGCATCGGAGACGAACGTCATCCTCAACAGCAAGAAGCGCGGCTCGCCGGTCTCGTGACGCTCGCGCTGCGTGGCAGCTCGGATTCACCGAATCTCTGGCTGGCCTGGAATGAACAACTTGCCACCTATGTTCTTTTGGGTCAGTGTCATGCGTTGTAACAATTTTAGTAGGTTGATTTATTGCAGTGTAATAGTGAAATAATAAACATAATATTGGTTTTTAGACATAGATGATTATTAGCTCAGCAAAGTATTCATCACACAGGAATTCATATAAGGGCCCGCAGATGTTCCTGTTGCGAAGTTTCAATGAAGCAGCCACCAAGGACAGACTATTTAGAGTACCGAGTTGAATAGCCACTTTTGACGCGATAGCGTTAAAGAGCTTGTTTAGCAAAAACTGCGGTGTCGGTGTGCATGTCCGTTTCGTTGCTTGAGGGCGAAAAATGATCGTAAGCGTGAGAGAAAAGTCGAGAACAATGCGTATAAAATAATTGATAAAAATGCTGAGGAACATTGGGAATTGAACTGCGTTTGAGTGGGGATTGAACCCAACTCGTTTCCGTGGCAAGCGAATGTTCTACCACACGGCCACACGTCTGCTAGTAGATACAGTGAAAATAACTTCCTCTGCTTAGAAATGCAGTGAAAGTATGTTTCCTATTTTAAAAACGCACGCGTCCTATAGGTACCCTTCACGATGCAACGCAAAATATTGCAGCACTAATGCGTGGTAAAAGAGTTCGTTGCCAGAGGCCGTCAGATCATGTGATTAACATAATGGCTTCGTGGTTTAAAGCTGGTCACCCGCTAATAAAGGTACCCACGCTATTGTTTCGATTCCTTTGAAGCCATGTATTGGTGCATAGCAAGTTTGAAAAGGTGTGATGCAATCATTCGTGATTTTTTCAATATAAACAGCACATCGTTATCGCCTTCAACTCTCAAAGGCGACGCTTGAAGGTCACCTAACTTTTAGTAGAATTTCAAACCATTTCTTTTGCATTTTTAAACGGTGAAGTGTTAGTAGAAAGTGGTAGATATTTTCTGGTTCGTTACAGTACGAGCACAAGCCGGTGGCACCAGTGCATACCAGCTTGAGTAGAAATTAAGCGGTGCTATACGGCATCATAATTTTGTTATGGAGATTTGCAGTTTGCGAACGGTACACCATTTATACTTCCGTGTTAAGTTCAATGGTCAGAATTGTGAGTTGGGTGTAGCAACCCATAACGAGTTCTCAAGAAGGGAAGTTTTCTGAACCTAGCTGCTGTAACATAAGCTGTAGGAGACATGATTGCCACAATTTGACTATCAAGACATGCTCGCGCAAGAGAGTCAGCAATCTCATCTAAAAACGGACCACACTGACCTGGCACCCATGCCAACCGCACTAGGCCCAAACCTGCTTTCTCGTCACTCATAGATGCATCCGTTACAATCGTGGTGCTCTTCGTGTCATTGCTATAGTACATTACAAATGTGGATTAAGAAACCGTGCATTAGTATTGCATATACGTTGTGATCTATTGCAGTGGGGAATGTAGATGCCCCTGCCTATTGTATACATGCTACGTGATCAGAAAAAAAAACACCCAGATCTCGCAGCCCCAGCCGAACTCCGCTATTAAATCGTGATCACCAATGGCCTTGGTAGACAATAAAACAGACTCCAAAAAGATCACTTTATTTCTATCAAGACATAGACGTTGCTCTAGAAAATACACATAAACCAAGCGTTATACCTTAGGAACCACCCTTCATTGAAATAAAAAAAGCACTGTTGAAAGTCACTAGCCCAAATAAATACGCCGTACACAAGGTCCTTCTTCTATTAAGCCCGGTATCACAGGTAAACGGAATCACACCAGTCTGGAGAGGATGGCTTGAACGCGTGCGCTTATTAAAATTAGAGTTTGTGTCCGCTACAAATCCTTCCTAAGGGCAACTGGCTTTTACTCAACTATTGCGACCAACGAGAAGCTTTAGTAAATAGACAGACCAGAAAAAAAAATCCCTTATGCGACCTTGTACACCCACTACGAGATTCCTTATTATGCATCAGCGCCGTCTTTGCAGCTGCTCAGCCGCCATATTTGTGTCTCCAATCTCGCAGCCCTCAAAGGTGAGACATAATGCACTCGACTTGCTGCTTTGCTTCTGAGGTTGCTGGAATAATTGTGTAAGCATGTCAAAGTTCATTATGACTCCTAGCTGACCCGCAATGCAGCCAGGTTTGAGGTGAGGGTAGTAGGTAATCAGAATACGTGCACGTCGAGTCACATGATGGGATCTTCTGCTTGCCTGGAGCGCATAATTAATGTCGAGAGCACGCTCAATCGTTGACTACTCTTCTAAGAAGCTTTTCCGACATCCGGGTTTGTAGTTGCCTGTTCTGTCACTGTTTTTCTTTCAGATAAGTAGTTTTTTGGGCGGCTAACTGTAATGTTATATGAAGTACGGCTTTTATGCTCGATATAGCATAACACAACAAAACGCTGGTAGGAAAGGTCAAGGCTGCTCTAGCGACAGAAGCTTTTGCCATGCGGCCTTGTCCTATAAACGCGAACTAAGTGTTGGGAACACAGAAATCTTACTATAGCCACGTCTTAATGGATGTTGAGACAGCGTGCGTGCCAGTTGTTTCGACTACACCATTCTAAGTAAAGATCACTATTGTTGCTCGAAAGAAACAGCCCTGCAACGCTCCTCACCCCAATGCTTTTTAGATGTGCCTCTGCACGCTGCTTCCTGTCATTTACTGTCGGTGTGACGAGCCAACGACGCCGAGCTTTGTATGAGCAGGGGTGTGTTATCACATGTGTGTCGGACGCGTATGCCTAGTTTAATCTTAGCTTCCGCGACCCTCCTCTCCAGCTGTCAGACGCCTTTAATAGTACGTATAGCTTACGATACGTAGGGCGATGTAATCAAGGTTCCTGAGCGGTACAGCGATGGCAACAAAACCACTGAGAGTGCCCATAATATTGTAATCGCATTAGAAGTATGCTTTTCATATCACCCGTTTTAGAAGTTGAGGCGCACAGTGAACATTATCAAGCAGAGTGCATAGAACACGTTGACGAAGATAAGGGCTCATTTCCTGCAGTTTACTTAATACTTTCATGAGCAATGAGACCGCAAAGCCACTTAGAAAATTGTTGAAAGCTTAAAAATTACACAAGAGAAATTTTTTTGTTCGCTCTGTTATAGTTGAATTCAAGAGTGATAGAAGACGCTACGGCATGTTTATTCTGCAAAATTTGGTCATAGACAACGATAGATGGCCCCGCCGCGGTGGTCTAGTGGCTAAGGTACTCGGTTGCTGACCCGCAGGGCGCGGGTTCGAATCCCGGCTGCGGCGGCTGCATTTCCGATGGACGCGGAAATGTTGTAGGCCCGTGTGCTCAGATTTGGGTGCACGTTAAAGAACCCCAGGTGGTCTAAATTTCCGGAGCCCTCCACTACGGCGTCTCTCATAATCATATAGTGGTTTTGGGACGTTAAACCCCACATATCAATCAATCAATCAATCAATCAACGATAGATGTGGAATGTATAAGGCTTTTAAACGTAACAAAAGTCGACCAGAGCACGGTGACGATTAAAGTGAGTCGTGCATGGTTCGAACCAGCGACACCCTGAAATTCTGAATTATAGGCTGCTTGCTACTAGCTTGTTACTGGATTGTTTCTGAATTACTTCTATATTGATTCACAGCGCTCGAAGGTTTGAGTTAAACAGAGAGTCACAGACAAGACACTCATGTCGAAACTTAACCCACATCTTTCGACGGGTGAGGTGTAAATGCCTCTGCTCATGTAATATAAATGCTTGGTCCAAATATGTTTTTCTGGAAATTTTCCTCTCCCCTTGATCAAGCTTGAGGCCTCATTGGACAGAGAAAGAAAAAAATATTTAGGGCAGAACAACACACGGAAAAGCAATGACCACGGTACTGGCGCTAACGGCCCGTCCATGTGTTGCTTTGCGCCTAATAATACTTACTTTCAGAAGTCATGAATCAACTATCCAATGAAAGCGCTTTGCATATACATAGAAAACTGCAGATGTTGTCTCTTGAACAAGGTTTAGTGATGGGAAAGAATATATAGAAGCATTGCCAAGTTATAAATGAGGAAGTTCTTTCAGACACAGCTCCTCAATTTTGTCATCAGCTGTGTAGCCGGTGTTCCAGAACGACGTCCTCGTATGAAATATTGCACTTCGATGATGTCCCGAAATGGATCCCACGGGAAATCAGCACTTGTACACTCAGCACGTAAATTTCTATGAAACTAACGCTGAGCGAATCGCTTGGTTCTGATTATAAATTGTATTTCTCAGTACTGTTAGTTTCTTTCGCTAAGACTAAACCTGCTGCGATTCTTTAAACAAGAAGCTATATAGGAGGTAAAGATAAAATAACAATTTCACACCCACTTTGTTATCTTTTTGTAGTTTCGCGGTTTTCAAGAATATTTTGAAAATTATCAGAAAGACAACAAGAATGTTTCTTCGGGCAACACTTTAATCTCCTCAAATCCTAAAGAATAAACTAAGAAATAATGTTAATCGAAGTGTAATCGAATAAAGACAAACACCAGTTAAAGGCAACCACTTTGATTTTCACTAAATTCACAGTTGGGGAAAGGCTCATCTTATTCATGTATAAAGTGCAAAGATATATTTTTTACGAAGCTACGAGTCCATGAAGAAACATTGGAAATCCACTCAGCGTAGTCTCCCTGAGTTTTGACATCATTTATTGCTGCAGGAAAAATAACAGTGCATTATATTTGAAAGAATTAGGTAGAACCCCTGTTCGGTTGTCGGCTTCATAATGCATACGAATAGATTATTATGACCATCCCTGCAATACGTTACTAAGAATAGTGAAAGCTTCCTTAATAAATTGCACCAAATAATTACAGAAAATAATACCCTCTTTTATTCTGTAAACCTGAAAATAGATGATGAAAAATCAGAAAGGAAAGAAAAAAATGTAACAGAAAAGAAACTAAGCAATGTAATCATTTAAGCAAAACGTAGTACGCTTCTCTTCACTGGGAAACAGGATGAGGAAACTATAAAAATGAAGATTGGGAGAGATATTGATATAAGAGCAACGTGCACAGAAACACGAACTCACAGATCGCAGCGTCATATCTTCATGGGTTTACAAACACCAGTATCTTCTCATATGTATAAACGATTTGAGCACCGTCTTCATCGCATTCATCAGTGATGACCCGATAGTGCGATATTCAAATTTCTGACGGCATGAAGTCATGTGATATTGCAATGGTCATTGAGATAAAGATGGCGGCTTCCCTAGATTTTTTTTTGAAGCCGACTCACCCGCTCGAGCAATGCGCACGCGATGCAAAGATAATCTAAGTTCTAAAAGGCTGATGTTAGCAGACCACAATAAAATTTTCATGACACATCCTGAAATAAGGTTAGTCGAACGAAACTCTTCGAAATTTACGTCCCAATGAAGAAGGCGCAAATACTTTATGTTCACACCGATTTTCATACACTTATAACATTTGAGTCATAATTTAAAATAAGACTGCCAAAAATGTTTGTTTTGATCTCAAATTGCTCTCTTTAGTATTTGCAAATGGTATTATTTCTTAGTATTTGTAATACCACACGGGTCCGGTTTATTAATTCGTAAAAAAAACGTGTCTACCCTTATTTGTTAGCTTAACTGCACTTGTAAACAATACGAATGCGTTGTGCAATACTCAAAATTGTCGGGGTTGGAAGCACTCTATCTTTTCAACAAAAATGTTGTAGATATCATTAGTATTAACCCTGAGGCAAAGGTCATTGTTTATGTACCCGGCACAAGTAGTTTTTTTTCTGGTAATAACCCATGCCTTATTGGGAAAATTAATAATGCAATAAAAATCTGTAACAATGTCTGAAAATAAATTTCATGAAAACAAACGTAAACAAGATAAAAGCAATCACAATAAAACAGAACAAGCTGATATCTCAACATTAAGGTATTAGGTCATATTTCCTCTAGATACATAACTGTGGCGGAATCGATGCTTTCACATAGAAGAACCGCTCCCGTGGCCTCAATTTGAGGATGAATGGATATCTGAAAGAAGAAAGAGTGATAACAGAGCGAACAAAAAAGCGAAATGGGAAGCAAGAAAATCTTGAAAGCCAGTGCAGCATGCATGAAGTAATTCATTTCTCTTCCGTCCTTCGGGAAGTACCCTCTACAATGCAGCAATCCGCGCTATGAAAGCCCGACTACCAGTAAGAATGCACCAATGCATGGCGAGATTAAGTGAAATCATTCAACCGTTTTTGAGGCATAAAATGAATTGGAATTTTACCCGATCAGATGAACGGAGATTAAACACACAATCTGCCACAGAGCTTCTGTGTTCACGGACGAGAACACGAGTTTTTGTCGGCATACATGCAAAAAAGATTTTCTTTTCGTTTTTCAGCGTGACGTTTTTTGCGACAAATTCAAACATTAACTTAAGCCACAGAAGATAGCCCGCGAATAAGCTGGGAACCACGCGTTAAATGGCAACGTCTGCTCATATGCGGAAGCGATGAACCAGTTCACCTGCCGAGTTTTACGGCGTTGTATTGGCTCGGCAGTATTTGGTCATCTTTATGCATTTGCCCCGCCATTGACTAAAAGCTGAAGGGTCAAGTGTTGACCACATTTTCCAGATATATAGGAAGCGTTTCAAAGTTTATCCTGAGAGCAAATGTCAAAAAGAGCTGTCTGCTTGGTTAAATGACGCTTATGCGGCTTAGCCAGAAATGTGTGTTTAGATATCAATCGAACACACCTTCGAAATATTACCGTGTCCTTGTTGAATTAGTCAAATAGCGTAAATGGTGCCCGATAAAATATAAAACGATAGCGTAGAACTTACAGAAACATCTAAAGTCAGAAACGCTAGAAAGTACGGAAAGCTTAGAAAGACGGAGCCAGTGATTGTATATTTACACGAAGGCACTTCTTCTCTTATATAGCCTGTGCTGTGCAGCAATCCCCTTGTTTTTGAATATAAATTCATGGAAATGTTTCTGCAACGTGCTCGGAAACTGTGCATTCCTCATCTAATGGTTTCTTGAAGCGATCGCAATGTAAAGCAGGCACTTCGATAGATTTCAAAAGACAACAAGTACGCAGAAAATACGTGCTTTCAAGGGCTAAACTCAGTTTTGGACCATCCTAATTCGCGTTACCGCGTTCAATCTTTCAATTCGTGCGCGCCAAACGCCACATTCTTCCCTGATGCACATTCACTTATAAAGTATTGATTGCAACTCCGAGCACAAGCTTCCATCAAAGCCTGCACAACGCCACAAGCTCAAATGTGAAATATAGTCCAGGCCCTATGTTGGAGCAAGGCTTTTAAGCTTCCCAGTGTTTTTATCGACCCCTATTTTAAATATATGGACAGACGTCAAAGAATAACGCGAACGCAGTTTATTGATTTAACAACAAAAAATTTAGGAATTCCGTAAGGCGAAATCACGAAATGGCCGATATGAATCTATGACCAGGAGACTCAGTCCAGAATAATGCATAAAATGGTGAAATTTCAAGATTCAATCTTCCAAAGGTGTGTCGTGATCATGGGGTCTCATGTAGACATTCGCTTCCTAATGCAATCCTAAATTTATGCATATATTTATACAACTACTGCTGAAGTACTGCTACTACTATGGGTGAAAAGCACACGACGTGGAAAAAATGCACTGCAGTAAAGCTAGTAATGGTAACTGAAACCTCAGGTTTCTTGTAACAGTGTATTCATATGATGAATCAATCTACTTTCTAAGAGGTCATAGCACAATGCTATCAAACTGTTTCATTGCAAAAGGGCAGTCACCAATAGTTCGTCACCTACATGCAAAAATATATGATAAATTACAGTAGAAGATAAATGTGAATTTTTCATCGGTCGAACAAGCTCAGATTCACAGAATTTAACGTGAATTCAAAAGACCATGCACGCCAACTCGCATGTACAATTCCTCAAACTAACAAGGGGAGGTTCGTCCAACTTTGAAGGTTGCTGTCGGCTTATGTATACCAGTCAACATCAGAACTCAGTGACGTGATGTAAAATTCATGGTGACCTAAGTAAGCGCAATACTTAGATCAATATACTTACACTGAGTAAGTTAACGTGCTTATGGCTCGAAAAAAAAAACACTGAAGAATAATAAACGAACTTAGATTCGGTAATGCAAGTTCGGTCCTAGCCCACGGTAAGCTGTATTTTCATCAATGTTTCCATCTTGAAAATTACGAATTCCTTCTAATAACATCTCCTACACTTTTTTTGATATGACTGTCTCTTATTGGTCCGAATATTGTTGTGTCTTACAAAGAAAACGAGCTTTTATTTGTACACGTCTCTCCTTCATTCTTAGTGATGTTCTCGTTCTACCAGACTTGGAGCCATAAGTGGTATACGAGGAATTATTGGTGAGCTGCCAGCTCGAAATAAGTTCGCTCGCTACGTGATGCCAAACAGGCTGATAAAGAAAGTTCCACCCTCGCCGCCATTGTGCCTTTCCTAAGACTCAGTAAGCGGTTCTGTGTGTTGGCTATAAATATAATGGAGTAACTCTAGTCATTGAACAATCCCCTAAATGTCGCAGAAGCCTCTCCAGCTTCTACTACGACGACGGAAGCAAAAAATTAAAAAAAACCAACCTTAAGTAATCATTATCCAAAAGTTTAGAGCAACTGGACCGTACAAGCGTTACGAACATAAATTAAAAAAAAGTGAGTGAGGACATGAGCGCTTGCCTACACGCTTAAAAAGCAAGAGGAAAAGAAAAGCAGAAAAATGCAAGAGAGAAGGAAAGAGGCTGACACTGAGGCACAATAGACAGCAAGTCCTATTACAAGACGAAGAACAAATTTACTATAGGAAAGACAAGTTGCCGCCCACCAGAAATTGGTTAGCAAGGACGCTGTAGGTTTACTTGTGAACTTTTTGCTCCCTATCTTTTCATTGAGCCTTCTGCTCTTGTACACAGCGATTGATATTGTTACGGGTAGATAGCATCCTAGCTGAGATATATAAAATTAGAGCTGCTCTCGCTCCAGAGAAGCATGAGGTGCACAAAAAAAAAAGGTAACCCTCGCGTCCTCTATATAGCTTGCATTTGACACCGTTCACTGTAAACAAAAAAAAAAGCCAGGACAGTGGACTCATTCCTGGAAAAAAGGGCGGATGGTGTGAAAGCACTTAGTGGGCGCTCAACGAAGATAAGACTGTACGAAATAAATATGAAAAGAAAAACAAGACATTATCATTAAAAATGAAGCATTGACATGTTGTATGCTCCGGTAAGTGGTTTTTTCCGATCGACCACTTGTGCTCCAGCGAGGACTGATGTATCACCGTTGTCACTTAAATCTTGCCTCCACGAAAATTGCTAACCAGTTTACTTTTATTTATTGTTTCCGCGATGGTTAGTTCTCGTGCCTTCAGGCCAGATCAACGAAACGAATGGACCTTTGCGAAATGACTTCTTCATTTTCTGTACTATGAGCTCGCTGTTGTTGACAGTGTTTCACCGGCGAGATTTTTCACCCAAAGCTCAATCAGAAAAGCACACGTATGCTTCTTTCAGTACTGCGATTCAGTACCCATCTTTCTTGGCAATAAATATCGCGCTGACTGCACCCAACGTTGACAAATAACATATCGCTCCCCCCCCCCCCCCCCCTTCTTTCAGATGGCCTCCAGCCCTTTCGGCACTTCTTCTGAAGCCTGGCGGCAAGCTTTATGGCTCAGAAGACGTGGTTTCCTGTTATCAAGGAGAAGATAGAGGCGATGGTAAGCCCGCCTTTCAAGTCACGTGCGTTCTTTCTAAGTTATGAGCAAAAATGAAATAAATCTTCGTTTGAAAAGAAACATTTCACTTCACCTCTCACGTGCTTTTTCGAAGGCGAGGTAGAGGCTGTGGTCAAATAGCGTGGAAAATGACACAAGGGTGCCTTCTAAACATTCAAACTCGGAAAAAAATATATTTATTGCTATTCACTGTCGCTGATGGCTTTGTATTTATTTCATTTTTTATTTACAAGGAAATTTCGCATTGGTTTAAAAAAAGCAGCTACTGGCTTAATACATTACTTTGAGAAACTGAATAGCCACAAGGGTGTTAAGAATATTTTGCGCAGACAAAAAAAAATAGGAATGTAGAAAGAATGAGCAGGGTTGTGCATTGGACTAGATTTCGTTGACAGGAGAATGAAAAAAAAAAGGAATATTGGCATTACGTGATGCATTCGTTGTAAGTATTGTTTTTCCTCGTGATTTGTTTTCAAAATACACTTCAATTTGTATTTATTTGAATATATGTATTTAGTATTGAAGATCATGCCTTATATTAATTTATCGATAGGAACAGCTTCGTTTGAATAATTAAGCAATACTTTTTAGATTGTTGCAGTGTTGCTCGTTTATTATAATTTGTATGTATGTTATTGAATATTTCTATTTACTGTTTTGCTGTACCTGTGCCTAAGTGCCTCACGGAGAGTGGGCCAAGTCAAGGGACACATTATACTTGTGCACCCCTCTGGGCCATTTTTAGAAAACGCCCGTGTAAATGAAAATAATAAATAAAAAGAACAGCTGGCACAAATAAGCCCGTTTTTCGCGTAATATAAGATGACCTGATTAGCCTGCTGAACGAGGTGAGAGCTGCAAATAGCCCTGCATAATAGAACAGCATTGTTAGAAGGTTCTAATATAAGCTGCAATTCTCGTGTAGTTGTTTTTACCGACGATTATCTTTCTTGAGAAACTTCAACGCATAAATTTTGGTCTGTCTGTCTGTCTTTCACACGAATCTGCCAGGCGGCCAAAGTTTAGGCACTTGCCGAGGACCGAGCCATTTACAGATATCAGACCAAGCGATTTACAGCAGACCAAGCCATTTACAGCAAGTATTACAGATATCTCAGGCGCAACATCAATGCGTGAGTAATAAGAGGTGGGTTCTTTTACTAGAAAGTACACAAAAGCATGATACTAAAAAGACTAGTGCTTCTAACACTGTGCTGATAATGTGAAGCCATCGACACACAAAAAAACAGTGTTTTTACGCTGCGCTGAAAATGTGACGCAATGCACGAAAAACTACTCTCCTCGCGATATGGTACTGCCACCTGGCAGTTGCAAGTAGTCTGAACCATTATGGCGATCTGTACTGGTACGCACTTCTTTTAGAACTGTTGGAACCAAAAAGAGTTTCATGCTAAAACTAAAAACATTTTTTTTTTCAAGCAACTGGTGTAAGCAGACGGGGAAATTTCTACAGTGCTATATTTGACAACTTCTATTACACTAAAGGTTACCACCAAAACAAGGTAATGGCCAGTCTTGTAAGCTGTTTTTCTTTTTTGGATACCATATTTAGGCAAATTGACAATCACGCCAAAAAGTGGGAAATCTATTTAAATGTCATCCTGCATAAATAAAATCATCTCTTATATTGCGTGCACTTTCTGTAAAAATAGAAGACCGCATTTTATATTCACGGGACCTCTTACGTGAATGTAAATAGCTTGTTTTGAGATCCCGCTGAGCACAGAGACCTACTGTCCTTTCTAAATTTCGAATAAGTTTGAATGAAGAATACGAAAAACCAAGGTGGAGAAAAATAACGAAATATTTTAGCGGCGAAGCTTCTTAGGGCGTGGGTCTGTCACCCCTCTGTATGTATGTATGTATGTATGTATGTATGTATGTATGTATGTATGTATGTATGTATGTATGTATGTATGTATGTATGTATGTATGTATGTATGTATGTATGTATGTATGTATGTATGTATGTATGTAGCCACCGGTTGCACATACCCGCTCTAGAACGTGTATGTTCAACAGTGGTTGCGAGTTCTGAGATGGTGGTACGTGGAGTGTTCACTAGATAGAAGCACGGACAGATGTACAGACAGACTAGCAGACAGACGGACGGAGGAATAGATGGACGCGCGGACGTACGGACAGATGGACGCACAATTGGATGGACAGACAAATGAATGGACTCACGGACGCACGCACGGATAGATGGGTGGACGCATAGATTGACGTATGAATGGTCGCGCAGACAGACAGAAGTAAAAACGAATGGACGGACGAAAGCACGGACGGGCTGATATACGCTTCACCCCCTCATCAGAATTCACTCCGTGGATAAGCTGCGATTTTTTTTTCTGTAGAATTCTGAAGGAGCGAAACCAGGTTAGAATATTTTCATGATTGAGAAGGCTGTAAGGTTGTGAAAGCCTTGGAAACGAGAGTGGAAGAAGTCGGAGCTTCACTTCAGTGTAGAAGCACGTTATCCGGCGGTTGGATAATATTGTCATAATATTTGTAGGGAATATTTTGTGTAGGAGCGGTTAGCCAAAGTTCTGTCGCTGAGCTATGCTGGCGTTCCAGAACTTGACGCATAAATCATTACTCTTCACCAACATCGCTAATACCGTTTTTCAATGGTGAGGAAGAAATTGCAGCCAATTCCCCAAAAATGTGAAACCTTGGTGAAAGTTCCTAACTATGGATAATTGTAGTCGGGTAAGGTGATATTGAAAAAACCTAAAAACGCATGTCAGTCAATTTGTTCAAAACTTCAAGTGCAAGAAACTTTAAAACACGTACTGCTCTACTTGACTGCATCGATTACTCTTTGGCCCGTACTGTTTTCAATGCGGAATTTGATACGATGCTCTGTGTAAATTATACGCGAAAGCTGAAGGCTATCAGAAGTTCCAGTATGCTTAAAAACCTGCCCCTCTCTCAAAACAAGTGTGTGCTTACATTCCAACTTTATCTTTGCATCTGCAATACGAACCATTGCTGTTCTTCAGTTCACGGGGCAAGACTATCACTATGGTAGGTCACGCAGAGGCAGACCGGCTGGCACAGTCACATGTAGGCGAAAACAATGAAATCCAGGATATCAATGGAGATTCCCAGCTTCTACTTATAGTTTCATAAATATTCAGTAACAAAAACAGAACTTGTGAAAAACTTTTGGTGGCGCCTTAGCTTGACTAGGATTGTTACAGTTGGTTGTACTTTACAACCCTCGTAAAAAAAGCCAAGTTTGCCGACGGGACGATAAGGCTAGCGAAATGTATCGTACTTCGAATGCTCATACCGTGATTTTGTCAATTTTCGAAGCCGTCTTGATAGGCGAACAAAAGCTCGACGCCGTAGCCAGCATCCCAACGTTCAGCTTGCTGAAGCTTCCCTTCATGTCTCGTTTCAGTTGGCCACTTTGACTGCTCTAACAATTTAAATAGTTGCCATTGTAAGTCATTAGCAAGCCCAGTGACATGCGCAGAATGGTCTGACACTAAAGGCGGGTTTCAATGCGGGTACAGTGCATGTAACTACTGCCCAGATAGAGAAGCGCCCTGACTCCCTTTCTTCGATCGTGCGGGCTTGGTTTTACGGCTGAACTGAAGCACTCACCCACTGACCCGACGTGGCAGTAACAGCAAGGAGTCACGTGGTTAATCCCGTGGCACGGCTCGCGAGGCCGCTTTTGAATTGAAGTGAAGCGACCATTTACACGGTTTGCATTCTTCTCTTCAAGACAAACGACATACGCGTCCTTCGCTTCAAGTCAAAGTGGTGATAGCTGAGGAACCTCGCGGGGCTAGGCCAGTAACGCTTTCACTTTAAAGATACTGTTTGCCAGCGATGGTAACCGCGGGCACAAGCACAGTTTTAAGGCTGCTCTGTACTACCACTGTGCAATGAGGAAGAGGGGGGGGGGGGCTGTTATCTGGTAGGATTCCTGAGCTCTTTCTTTATTCACTGGGCTGTTGGCGAATTCAAAAAATGACCGCCATATTCACAAGGTAAATGATGTTAGAGGGGCTTCCTCGGAGATAATCGGCTAACCTAACAATACTTCGTTCACATTTGGAACATCGCATATAGACATGCCAAAGTTATTATATATATACTTTATACACAATGGTTATTCATTTACATTTGGATGCACTATGTACAGTGCTCATCTCTCATGTCTATAATGACGGAGCGCCCCACCGTGGTGGTCTAGTGGCTAAGGCACTCGTCTGCCGACCCGCAGGTCGCGGGATGGAATCCCGGCTGCGGTGGCGGCATTTCCGATGGAGGCGGAAATGTTGTAGGCCCGTGTGCTCAGATTTGGGTGCACGTTGAAAAACCCCAGGTGGTCGAAATTTCCGGAGCCCTGAACTACGGCGTCTCTCATAATCATATGGTGGTTTTGGGACGTTAAACCCCATGTGTCAATCAATCAATAACGACTGAGCGTCGCGCGCGGAACAGCACGAGCGACATCTGCATTCGCAAATGCACCACATCTGAGCATGTGCGGTGCCAGTGAGGTGCCTGCCTTGCACTTTCCATCATTCGTTATCTCTGCGGCTGTGATGATTGTTTTGGCCGTCGAAGCGCTGCCAACATTAATCGACCAAAAGAAAATAAAAGAAAGAAAAGCAGCATTTGGCCGGATAGGCACCTTTTATACTTTATGAACTTATTTTTGCTTCGTGATATCAGATCACACCGAAGCGGTTCGCTTCGTTTGTATTATTTGATTTTCTTTTTTTTTTGCTAAATTGTTCAGAGCGCTTACCACGTCCAAGGTGGTTGTTGCAACCGCGGTGATCAGTATTGCAAGGCAAGCTCACCACTAGCGCCGCGCATGCTCAGGTGTGGCGTATTTGCGACTGCAGATGTCGCTCGTACTGTTCCGCGTGCAACGCTCCGGCATTATAGACATGAGAGTTCAGAACTGTACATTTTAATGAATTATATATAGTTCATATACACAATAGATGTTATTTTGCAAAGTACACACAGGACGTCGATTCATGATGATCGCTTTGCATGATGTCGACGTTCAGATCTCCGACGGCTACGAATTGGCTGGATTTAAAGTCGGTCTGTATGGATGTGCTCATTGATGTACTTGGTGACGTCTCTTTCTGACAAGTTCATCGCCAAGTACATGACCATGACTGCTATCTTGGATGGGAGCTTCACAGCGTCGTGCTTCCCGTTATAGGTCTGGCTGGTTATTCACAAAGCGAGATCTTCAGCTGCATCAGATAGCTTAAACGAAGATTTCGACACGGTCTGCAGGACACTCCGCTTCTTTGGTGCAGACGATTAGAACGAACCAACTGATGTGCATGTTTCAAGCGTTCCACATCTACGTGAAGCAGAACATGTCGGCTCCAGTCCGGGTGTGCGTTGAGTGACAGCAGGTTCAGAAGAGCAAGGGTGAATTGGATCGAGCGGAAAATTTACGCATTGGCCATCTGCACGCCATCTCGTGAGCATTGTTGAAATTACCGGAGGGTATGACCTGGCAACGACCGGAAACGTGTACAGGAGAAACACTAGTCTACGCGTCTGCCATTGCCGCCGCCGGACAGACGTGAGCGTAAAAAACTTGCCCAACGAGCTAGCTCTTTAAAAAAAAAACTAGTTCATCCACCCTTCATGCGAATTGGTTCTGTGCGCGCAACTGCGAATACAGAAACACATGTGTACTACAAAACGTATATGTGTAAATTTCAATAAAGAACAGAGGAAAAAACACATTCTTCAAGGCTCACGTTGCCGTCCCATTCATGAAGCTTTCCAGGAAGAATGAACAAGAGTTAGAGCATAAGACGGCGTGCTGTCAGGATGAGACTCCTTTTCTCAAGGACTTCAGACTAACAACAGGACTTTAAGTGTACCACGTACATTGCGGCTACGTCATATATGCGCGTTCTAACTACACGTATAATCTTCATTCCTTGAAACACGTACATGATCCTGTTTCAGTTAACGTGCTTCTTTAAAGTTTAGGCAAAAAGACTGCGTTTGTGGTTTTAAAGCGAGCGTTGTCTTTGTAAATGAAAAACTACAATGACAGGACGTTAAATGAGAGAAATGTTCTCCTTTCTACGGAAACGCATGTGTAAGTGTAGCATAGACGTGTATCACTAAATTCTATCATACTGCTTTTATTTTGTTTTTACCATAAAGTTTCATACCGTAATATCTAAAGAGGAATTTATCATTGCGATCATGTACTCTAATGGGAATTGTGGCTAGGACAGGCTTCTATTTGAATTGCGTTTCATTCCAAACTGTTTACGAATCTGTTTGACAGTTTTAGTTTCTTTCTTTGCAAAGCGTGGGTTGTGGGGTGTGGAGCAAAGCGCTGAAGCAGTGCCTGTATTGTTTAAAGAGGCTGAAAACCACTACATCTTTTCACTTGCGGCGACATTACAGCTTCACAAGTGGTATTTTACAGCTTAAGTAAAGCGTCGTCAACTCATTGCTGAGCAAATGAATGTAGCGTCCTACGCCAGTGGAGGCTATTGGAGTTCATCTTTTTCCCTAGCGCGGTTTGCCTAAACTCGTTCCAATCGACTGCAATACGGCAGTAAAGCAAAGTACACACACCGTCATGCTCCTCTGACTTGACTTCACATCAAAACGAAAAGTGGGGGCAGACCACTTGAACAGACATGTCTCACATCGCAATTGAAGAAACGTTATGTTTCTCACCTAATTCTGTACTGTTGTTTCCATAAATAGATAATGCGTACTTTAAAGGGGAACAAAAGCACATTTATTTTCAAGTGAAGTGTAAAGGGGAAAGTAAATATGTTTGTTTTCAATTGTTGTAGAATATCATTCAATATAACTTGATGGCAAACTTGGAACGAAATGACAGAGCGATGCACACACTGGGGCTAAATTTGTCCAGGTTTCACTTCTACGTGAAGGTCAAGGAAACGTTTTGCAATAAGCTTTACGTAGAGAATAACGATGGTAGTTTCATTTTAATATAACTTCATATCACGTTGTTTTACACTCGGCAAACAAGCGTCGCAAACTTGAAAAACGTAATCTATCTGAAGCAGATTCCAAGCCTGCACTTTCCATAATTCTGATGGCTGTACATGCACCGCTGAAGTGACAGGCAGGCTTCCCTTTAGGTATTATGAATGAAACTCTATTTTTTGTTTTCTTCTCACTCCAAACAAAATGAAATCGTCCTTCTGGTTTCAGTAATGCATAAAGCAGCGCTGGTCTCGGTAACTTTCTTCTGGAGTAGGATTTACCATGACACGACACATGCATAGACAAAGCACCTCCTGCATACCAAAGAAGCGCTGCCTAATGGAACTCGACGCGCCCATAATTGGACTCCGCCAGAAGCAATCTTAGCGTTGGCTACGCTTCACAGCTCCGTGAAGCCAATCAGTGTCGAGCAATCGTTTTGTTTTTTCAAATTGTTTCTCAAGTATACCAACCTCCTCGGCTTCATTGTGCAACCACTTTCTATTCGCAATACAAGTGAGAGCCCTGAGACACAATTGCTCTTTAGTTCCAAATTTAGGCTTGTAATCTGCCTACTACAGTACAGAGAAACAGAGAGAGAAATCAATCTACTTGTGGATTTGGTAGCATGTGTATATCAGAGGTCTACACACAGTCCTGTGGTGATAACACAACTTCTTCAACATATACCTTCCTTGCCTACGATTCACAGATTTTATCACAACCTCATTTGTTGCTACGCCAACAGAAATTTGAACAGGCAAGCAGGTTATTGCTCTGCACTGTGGCAAAGCTGCAGAGCCTACCTATAGAAAAGACGAGAAGCATTGGTTACATATTTTGGTGTATATCTACAATAAAGCTTTCGATAGAAGAATTACCGTCACACAACTGCATATTGACTCACGAGTAAACATTTTGTGTGTATGTTCCAACTCTTATAATATTCACTTACAGCACATCAACTGAATAATTTTTTGTACGACCGCAGCAGAATTTGCTTAATGCTGACCACGAATTTGGTGATCCGACACCCTCCTTTAATTTGTGCTCAATGCTCCTCCACGGACCACAGTGCTACTTCAAAAGATTGTTTATTGCGTGGTTCCTGCCTGCAAGGAATAAAAGCCAGTGCAGCTAGAAAGCGATGTAATAAATTTAACGCGATATGCTGCTTTTTGGGATAGTATCCAACAACTCTCTTTGATTACGCTTTGCGTGGTCATTGCATCATAGTGTCAAATATTTATTAAATAAGCGACGAAATTATGAAGAAGGGTATGTTCACAGTTTTATTCGGATGCATAAATTAGCAATTGGTTGCAGCAACAAGTTGCGATATATTTTATTGTATATAATATAGGTCATTAGAGCTTCAGAACCGGTAGGTTCAGCGCTCATGCACATGTTCGTTGCGTTCAACAACACTGCGACCCCTCCAATACCTTGTGCCGAGTGAGCGGAAGTGGTTATTTTGATCTGTCGTGGTCGGCGTGGTAATGCATACGTATGTACCATAGCACTACGTGGCAGCACCTACATACGTCCCTCGGCATGCTTTTAGTGACGCGTTCAATTATGAAAACTCCACTTGAGGTAATTTCGCATGGCGAGGAAATTGCTTTGGCGAACTCTCGGAACGACGAAAATGCAGCAAAAATTTCGCTGCACCACTTTTTTCACGTTTGATGTGCACCGCTTCTATTATTCTGCGCTAATGTTTGTCTTTATGACGAGATTTTTCTCTATTATGTGTACCTTATTATTCGGGAAGCGAAACTGTAATGTGAATAACAGGTAGAGAAGGGCTGCCGCAAAGTAACTGCCCGCACGCGAGAACCCTTCTTATTATAGAGTCATCGCAATTTACAGCGGACATCGGCTTTCACCAGAGGCTTCAGAGCTTGCTAGGGACGTGTTCAATTTGTAAGAGAACCTGACTGGTGATCCACTTTTTCTACGCGTATGCTTGTTCTAAAATTTCCTCCACATGCCTATAAGAACGAAGATATAATAAAAAAAATCTTTGGTTTAACAGTGATTTCCACAGCAGCGAGGGCATGTTTGTGAGTGTTTTATTGGAAACTTTTTGGTCTAGAACACACACCTCTTCTTGCAAGTTTTTTTTTGACGATACCAAATTTTAGTAAATTAGCCACAAACTATCAATAAAGCACAAAAATCGGTATCTTAGACACACCAAAACAGATTACTTCCGCTTTTGCGATAGTTGAAGCATGACCACTTTTCATTCAAGATTTTGTAACATTTTATGAAAAAAGCCTCCGACTAGGACCATGCATCTAATGTCCAAAAGAAGTTTACGGCTTCAGTGAAAAGTATTATTTACAGGTTTGAGTACAATCTCATAAAACCTGACTTGTTTACCGATGTACCGTACTTCTGTGGCGGACTAAGGCTGCCAAAATCTGCTGGCAGTGCAAAGGTCTTAAGTGGCTAATAACTAGTGGTTGCTGATGAAAAGAAACTTCTTGCCATCGCTTCATAAAGTCATTGTGACAAAAAAGCAAAACCACACAGCGTAAGCAATAGGCAAACTGAGAAATAAATACCACATCTTTACATCCTGTTGGGAAAAGGCCAGCTATTCTTTAATCGGTCATGTTGCACTTCTATACTCTAAGAGTACAAAGAATTTACACAGACACGTACCTACAAAGCCTTACGCTTACCACCAAGCCCCCGACTTTGATGTAGGGTTTTTTGTAAGGCACGTTAAAACCTGTCTGTGAATGTATCTGAAAAAAAAAACAAGTTACTGTGTATCTGTCACTTCATCGAGCAGCCGTATTTTCTCGGAATAAATCAGTAAAAATGAAAGCATAAACTTGAAGGTGTGATAGTTCTTTCAGCACTTCTTCAGGGCTTTATAATTTTTTTCAGTAAGAGGGTGAGCTTGCTAGCGGCATGCATCGGCCCTATGTTGGCATGCATACCAGAGTTACCGTACGTTTCATCAGAGTGCCGAATGAAAAGCCCTCAACATCTCTCTTGCGGCTTGCCACTTCTGCTAAAAGAAGAAATATATTGACCACGCCTACAAATAGCTATGTTTGTTGACCGTCAAGGAGCAACAGTAACGGCAGTAGAAGTGACGGCTGCTCATACTGAATTAGCGGATCTTTCCTTTCAGTTTCTCTACCGGCAGCACCACCGGAAGGTTGCGCAGAGACCTTTGTGCAACAATCATCTCGTTTGGAGCACCTCTAGTAATGGTGTTTAGTGCCATGTGTATAGGTTTTTGTGAGCTCTCAGTCCTCAGGCCACGAGTGTTTTTGTAACTTTTCATCTTTACTTTTACTACATGACGGACCAGAGGACGCTGATGGCTGTGAACACTGAGTTTCCGCTTACTGACGCCTCACTTCGTGCCTTTTAGTGTTTCGGGATATTTGTTTCAGGCGAATCAACGAAGAGAAAGAGAAGAAGCGTAGTGGAATATACAGGAATGATAGAAGGCGTGTTGGAGGGAATGCTGTAACTCCGCTGTTCAGGAAGGCGTGCCTCGCTTTATCTGCTGATGCAGTTGGCGTCTCTTTAAGCGTGCCTGTTTATGTGTTCCCGTGCATTTGCCTCTTTGGGAAAGCAGACATACGAAGAATAGAATGATTTCTGCTCATAGGAAACTCAGAAACAAAGTTTGTTCCCGCTAATGTATATAAACTAGGACACTGAGGGATGCAGGATTACTCCCCCTACTCAGCACATTGTAAGCTTTTTCGAAAGTAATCAAAATCCAACTGTTGTGTGGAGTGATATTCTCTTCACCCGAGTCACTTGCATATTTGGCCGCATTCGAAATCATTTCAGATCTTTGTTGGTATTGTGCAGAAGTCACCGAATTGACAGGAAATAAATATGTGCACTTGAATATTTAAACATTTTGGAGAAATTGAGTTTTAAATAACATGATAATTAGATGTGTATGTGGACCTCATTTAAAACACAATGACTTAATGTCCAATTCGTTGCGTCCAATCTGCGAAGGCTACCACTTCACCACAATCTGCGTGTGCATATTTCTTTTTATTAATTTTCGTACCGAGTGAGAAAGGTTCGTACAAATAGGCAAGCTAAGCACTTTGCCTAATTTTCTAAACGTTATGTGCAGATACGGCAAACAATCTTCATATCACATGCGGGGGATATAAATAGGCTTCGTGTGGTGATACAAAATATTTCACTACCTTTTTTCCTCTTAAGGATATTGTCATGCATCACATTTTGGTCATCAATAAGATAAGCGTGAACTCGTCAACAATGTATTATCAGGTTGGTATTTCAAGAATTTAAGTCTTTTAGAAGGTCATAGAAACGGCACAAGGAGGGTTTCAATATAAAGAAGTAGGCGCAATATATTTTAATTATGTTGAAGACGTGACACATTGATTTATTTAGCATCACAGCTGACGTAAACTATGATTTTCTATGATGTTCTCAAACATTTTGCTACCACGTGTACATATGCCCTGATAATCAAAATACCCCAGAACGATGCACTGCTAAGATAGGTAAATGCGATGTTTATTAGTATAATAGATGGGGAGTTCAAACACACAAACACATCCATGAACATACATGAAGTATGCCTGAACTACCCCCTCCTCCTCCAAAAACATTTCTGGCTACGCAAGTGCTAACGAAACTTCTTCTTGCACCGATAGTTTAATCAAAACTTTACATACCCTCATTCACTCATCATCATCATCATCATCATCATCAGCAGCAGCAGCAGCAGCAGCAGCAGCAGCAAGCAGAAGCAAGCAGCAAGCAGCAGCAGCAGCAAGCAGCAGAAAGTAGCAGCAACGCTATGCGCGAAAATGCAAGGGCTTCCTGCGATCTGCTAAAACGATGCGAAGCAGCAGCAGCAACAGCCTGACTACGTCCACGGCAGGACGTAGGCCTCTGACCTGTACCGCCAGGGAATGTGGCCCTATTCTTGCTGCTGCCACTTTCTACCCACAAACTTCCTAATCTCATCTGCCCACCTATGTTTACATCTCCGCCTCATGCCCTTGCCTTCTCTGGGAATCCAATCAGTTAGCCTGAATGACCAGTGGGAACCCTGTCTACGCGCTACATGCCCGGCTCATGTTCATTTCTTCTTCATTTCGACTCACCACTCACTAATCAAGACATTCCGGCCATTGCAGTTGCCCTGCTGGCTCTATCGAAATAAATATTCAATATGCTTAGGGGTACCTGTCCTGAAGCGAGACTCTGAAATCCTGTACTTTCCCTGTCAGTGCTAGCTCATTCATTGGCTTCTTGATGGCTTAAGCTCTTAGTGAGGAAACCAACCTTAGCATAGATACAATGAATGATAATCTGACGAGTATCATTACGGAGTGAGCAGTGAAATTTGGAGGCAGGGTAGTTAGACAGAACACTGGCAAGCTTACCCAGGAAACGAAGAATCTCATTAAGAAGCGTCAAATCATGAAAGTCTCAAGTACAACAGACAAAACTAGAACTGGCAGGGCTTTACAAGTTGATTAATAGACATAAAGTATCCGATGTAAGAAGGTATAACATGGAGAGAATTGAACACCCCATGAAAAACGGAGGAAGCATCAAAGGAGTGAAGAGAAAACTTGGGATAGGCGAAAATCGGATGTATGTACTAAGGAACAAAGAAGGCAAAATAACTACCAATATGAATAAAATAGTTAACATAGTGGAGGAGTTTTACAGATATCTGTACAGTAGCCGGGACAACCACGCCTTTAATAGTATAAGAACTAGCAGTAACCCAGACGACAGCCCACCAGTATAGATAGAAGAAGTCAGCAAAGCTGTGGAGAGCATGCAAAGAGGCAAAGCTGCTGGTGAGAATCAGGTAACATCAGATCTGCTGAAAGATGGAGGACAGATTGTGTTAGAAAAACTAGCCACCCTGTTTACGTGGTGCCTCCAGACAAGAAGAGTACCAGAGTCTTGAAAGAACGCTAACATCATATTAATACATAAGAAAGGAGATGACAAGGACTTGAAGAATTACAGGCCGATTAGCTTGCTCTCGGTAGTATACAAGCTATTTACAAAGGTAATTGCTAACAGAGTAAAGAAAACATTAGAATTCAATCAATTAAAGGAACAAGCAGGATTTCGAACAGGCTACTCAACAATCGACCCCATTCATACTATCAATCAGGTAATATAGAAATGCTTAGAATATAACCAACCTCTATACATAGCCTTCATAGATTACGAGAAGGCGTTTGATTCAGTAGAAATATTGGCCGTCATGCAGACACTGCGGAATCAGGGTGTAGATGAAGTATATATAAACATCCTGGAAGAAATATACAGGGTATCAACTGCTACCATAGTGCTTCATAAAAAAAGCAACAGAATACCAATCAAGAAGGGTGTAAGGCAGGGGTACACAATCTCCCGAATGCTATTTAACGCGTGCTTATAGGAGGTTTTCAGAAGCCTAGAGTGGGAAAAGTTAGAGATAAGAGTTGATGGAGAGTACCTCAGTAACCTGCGCTTCGCCGATTACATTGCATTGCTGAGTAACTCAGGGGTTGAATTGCAACTCATGATTACGGTGTTAGACAACGAGAGCAGAAAGGTGGGTCTCAAAATGAATCTGCAGAAAACGAAAGTAATGTACAAGAACCTCGGAAAAGAGCAGCGCTTCGAGATGGGTAATAGTGCACTTCAAGTTGTAAAAGACTATATCTACTTAGGGCAGGTAATAACCGCAGAGCCGAACCACGAGATTGAAGTAACTAGAAGAATAAAAATGGGGTGGAACACATTAGGCAAGCACTCTCAAATTATGACAGGTAGATTGCCACTATCCCTCAAGAGGAAGCTATATAACAGCTGTATCTTGCCGGTAATTAGCTACGGAGCAGAAACCTGGAGACTTACAAAGAGGGTTCAGCTTAAATTGAGGACGACGCAGCGAGCAATGGAAAGAAAAATGGTAGGTGTAACCTTAAGAGACAAGAAGAGAGCAGAGTGGATTAGGGAACAAACGGGGATTAAGGATATCATAGCTGAATCAAGAAGAAGAAATGAACATGGGCCGGGCACGTAGCGCGTAGACAGGATAACCGCTGGTCGTTAAGGGTAACTAACTGGATTCCCAGAGAAGGCAAGCGGGTTAGGGGGAGACAGAAGGTTAGGTGGGCAGATGAGATTAAGAAGTTTGCGGGTATAAATTGGCAGCAGCAAGCACAGGTCCGGGTTAACTGGCGGAACATGGGAGAGGCCTTTGTCCTGCAGTGGACGTAGTCAAGCTGATGATGATGATGATGATGATGAAGATGTTGCTTAGGGGTATGACGTTATTACCGCAATTAAGCATACCGATACCTTGTATATATTTGAAATCAGAACTTCATATGCACTAGAAATAATGTTGCACATACATTCAGCAAAAAACAGCAAGAGAAAACATTCAGTAGATAGCCATCTTTCAGATTGGATGGCAACGAGACAATGAATTTACCCGTAACAAGACTTTTCTATACTAGTGTGGCATTTAGGAGGCGGAAGAATGAAAGAGGAAGGACGGGGAGGTTAGCCAGGCATTTAGGAGATACTGCAAAGTAGGTGCGGCACTGTGTGGCAAGCGCTGCATGACTTAGGAAGGAAATGTCAGCTAGCTCGCACGAAAAGACGCAGCATTTATATGACATGTACTCATAAAAGTCGAAGCCAAGCCGCAAAAATGCCTTTGTGGGAAATTTGGCACTGTTTTTTAAACTTCGTAGAAACCAACCTACTTCTTCTCTCATTGAAGACTCGGCCGCTGCTATGAAGTATACTTCGAGAGACATGTTCTGTGGATGCCCTTTGAAGAGAGAAGAGGTTGGGAGAGATTCATTTTATTCGTGGCGTAGTGTCTCGCAGCGTTTTTACGAAGTGCGACAAGGAAGGATGAAAAATCGCCTTGAATTAAATTCTGCAAAACGAGAAAGCCACTGCGTGGTTCCTGTTCTCTTTTTGAATCTAACAATAAGAATGGCCTCTTTAGTTCTCGCGTTGAAAGAAACGCAGAGAACAGTTTTTTTAACTGTTCATTTCGTATTTTATAGCGATGATTGCATAAACTAGTGCACGACGAGGAAAGTCGGAAAGCAGCAGACGATGACGAAGAAGTAGGGATTGTGGCCTGCTGTCTCCTCTGTTCTTGCACCAAGAAGTGCGTGCACCCCTAACACCATCATAGAGAGTAGCGTTCGTTTGTCGCCATAAAAAAAACATTCTTTTGCTTGTAAGGCGGCTCCGTATTTCTGGCGGCCCTTCATCAATCGAAGGCTGGTGTTCCGTGACAGAGGGTGTATGGTTTATTTTAAGGACGACAGACTGACACACTGAAGATTTTAAAAGGGGCCTGCAACAACTATCCAAGCAGCCAAGTGTAGTTTTCACTGAAGAAGCTTATTACCTCAAAAATTGACCACCGCTAAATTTTGAGAATACATTCAGTACGAGTTGAGTTATAAATAATTGTAGCGCACAGCAACTGCATTCATTCGGCTCTTGTCTCGCCAAAAGCGCTGAGTGCTAAGCAGGGAGGAATGACATGGGAGAAAACTTTACGTCACGCATGCCTCATGACATTGAACACATTTAAAAACGATAATCTTCCTTAGGATACTTCGACGCAAAAACTTTGGTCTATCTGTTGGTTGGTTGACTTGTCTACTTTTGTTACCCAAAACTGCCAAAATTCAACCACATTTGCAGCGTACCCACCCATATTGATCTGATTTCCACGTTCAAAAAAGAAACAACGAGCGTATCTGAGGTACAATCTCGAAAAGTCAATATCGGTGGTGAGTATATTTGTGCTATAAAAGTCTTACTTAAGTAATTACAATAAACGTAGCGTTTATTACGCTGCGTTCCCTATGCAACGCTAAGCGCAAAAAAGCAGTATATATATATATATATATATATATATATATATAAATATATATATATATATATATACACACATATATATATACATATATATATATATATATATATATATATATATATATATATATATATATATATATATATATATATATATTTATATATATATATATATCGGTGTCGGTAACGTGCCTTATATCCAGATGGTAGCGTTGCCTTCGGGACATCCATCGCACGACCCGCTCTCGACGGGAGACTGAGAGAGAAGGCGGGCACGCGAGAGAGGGGGGTGCGTGCGCAGCTGCAGCGAGTAAGGAGAGCGGAGGAGCGACACCGATATCAGCGTCGCGTCCGTGGCTTATTCCGTTGAGCGTCGCGCTTTGGCCTGCCAAGTCCTCTTTCTTTTATAGATAGAGAGAAGACTGCGGACGCCGCCGACGGCGGTAGATCGTTTGGGGTCGCTTACAAAGTGTATTCACACTTAAAATGCGAGTGCTTGCTGCGATCTGCTAAAAGCGATGCGGTGGTCGCATCTATCCGCCACCTTGCATTCTGCAATTTATAGCCTCCTAGAGTTAACGCAGTTGCGGCGCGGTCGTTGAATCCATGGCCAACATTTAGTTTTTTTTTTTCAATACTCCTGCCACATAGTGTTCATGTCTCACGCAGCGCCTTCAGAATCCGTTTCACAGATTTCCTCGCGTGGAACTTAAAGCTCTTCTGACCATTTCGATAATCGGATCTGAACCGAAATTAATATGGCACAACATGGCTGTATCAGGAGCCTGGGTGACCAGTCATAACATCAAAATATTGAAGTGTATGTCATAATTGTCACGCATGAGATGTCATGTTCTTGCTGTTCTTGCGGTGGTTTCGTTCCCATGGCCTATCGCAAGACTGGTATGGTATGATATGACTGCACGGCGAACGTAAGTGACAGGCCCTAACATGGAAATCATAACATGCATATCATGTGAGTCACGACTACAAGCCAAGCTCATAGTGCGCCCACGGTCGTTTCGCTAGCTTCACATATACCCAAATTCTGTATTACGTGACGTGAACGGACAACGAAGGTAAATGACATGTCTAAACATGATGATCATGATATGCGTACTGCATGTAAAATATGATTGCATGCTATGCTCATAGCGCGCTCCCGGTTTCTTTGCTAGCTTCACATATACCAAGTTTGATATTACGTGATGTGAATGGACGACGAACACAAATGCCAGGCGCAAACATGACTAACATGGTATGGAAGTCATGTACGGCATAAATAACGTCCGCCTAATTTACGTCCGCCCCATAATGTTGTGCTGATGTTAAAGTGAAATATCAGCCTTCCTCTTTTGTGCTTCGCATCCCATCGATTGCATTTGCGCGTAGAATCTACCATTTTTTTGAGCCTGTAAAGACAGTTTTCACGAGAACAGAAAGCACTTTTAGCTGATCCTAAATTATAATGTGAAGTTGAGGCCGCGTGTCGTGCTCTAATATTTGGCTCACGAGTATGGTATTTTGAAATGCCCGCAAAGATACGGTATTTTATCATACACGGCAATACACAGGAAATATAAAGCAAAAGTTTATGTGAATATTTCAAATGTAAAAACAATAGTAATTAAGAAATTTCTCGCCTAACGTGTTAGGCACAGCTTCCTGTAAATATTCATTCTTTTATAGAACACATTGGAGGTTATAATTCAGTGACTCCAGTTTATAGTGTGTGCGTAAGCACGGTACAAGCCATCTCTTGCATTACGAGTGTTAATAGAGTGGCCGTTAAGTCGCAGAACTGGAGTTTACCTAATAAATTGCTTATATGCAGGATAACAAAAATAAAATTTCCTCTCAATCACTAGCCGAGCTGTGGTTTTTCGGTGGGGATCTCAACCATGCTGAAAAATTCCCACGTTGAGCGTGTTCTCGGTTGTCTAAATGTGAAAAAATTCGAGACGAAGCCTCGTTCTTTTGTTCTTTTATTTTATAAATATTTTCGCGCTATCTCAGTAGATGTCACAGTTTGTGGGCACTGCGTGCTCTTTCAGCGCAGTTATTGCCATCTGCTCGGTTTTCACGTGATGGCTGTGCTGCCTGTTTTGTTTTTTTCTAATGTCACCTTATACACGGATGTTGACTTGCTTACATTCAGCTTTATGAATATTGAATACGATGCTAGTATTATTCTCCATTCAGAGTTTTTTTACGGTTGTCACAGCTTAAATTAGCTTGCGCGCAGGCACGTGAGCGACGCGGATTTCGCTGCCCCGAAAAATTCATGCCATCAGAAAATGATCCCACAGTGAATCACAACTCAGACAATATGCCTAGTTTTACACTCCATGCTTACGTTACATCAAGAAGACCGTACTATCGAAATTCCAAAAAAAACTTAGTTTTTAGGGGCGAAGCTCCTTAGGGCGTGGGCTGTGCGTCCCCTGTAGCCTGTATGTAGCCACCTCTAGTTTAGTTCTTGCAGTGTTCACAAGACGGCGGTACCGTCTCCTGTATGTAGCCACCTCTCGTTTAGTTCTTGTAGTGTTTACTAGATGGTGGTACTTGTAGCTGATGATGAAAAGATGCAAGATGTTATAAACTAGAAAGCGGTACTTGTAGTTGATGAAAGACGCGAGATCTTATAAAATAGGAATGATGTCACATATGGCGCGTGTCATTGGTTGAAGGCAATTGTTCGATTTAGTGCGGCGACGTACGCTAGGGGGAGCGTTGTAATAAAATCCGTTCGCTGTTGGCGCGCACTCGGAGTCGCCGGATGGATAAGGCTGCACAGCGGAGAGAGCGCAAGGCGGCAGCAGCGCGCGCTCGCAGACAGAATCCCGATGTGCGAGCGCGCGAGGCAAGGGACATCGCAAGCCATCCATCGTCTAAGAACAAATAAAAGTTGATTTGTGTATATACACACACAGCGTTTCTCACGTCTTTACATGATGATCGACTGGGCGAATTACACGGAAGATTCACAGTTTACCGACGAATCCCTCCGGAGCTTCGCCCATTCATCATCATTCACCCGGGAATATGCCGTAATTTTTTAGTAAAACTAAATGCCGTAAAACTTAGTTTTTTGTGAACGAGGTTGTCGTAACAATATTTTTGCTGTTTTCGCGAAAGTGTTTCTGCCGGGGTCCATTACGGCTTCGCTGACGTATTTCGGTCATGGATTTCAAAATATATATCCATAACTTTATTTGAAGAAACGAGAGAGAAATGTAGCATCATAAAACCACAAGACGTATGTATTGCATGTTACGCCACAAGACATGTTGCACCAAAAGGCAGAAGTATCCAAACTCTCTTAGCAAAATCGCATTTAGACCGGTTGTAATTATCGGTGAGGCTGCTGGCGGCTGAAAAGCAATGTGCTAGGAACCGATCGATGCCTTGTGCTGTCGACAAAACTTGAAGAATCGATTATTTGAGCCTGTTATCTACTTTTTGCACACTTTATCGTAACGTCATTTTCAGAGTATCAATAAATTTTTGGAATTACCAAAAAGCACCAATCGATTCGGTTGAGGATGCACGACGTGTATACTCACTGCCCGTAAGACAGTGGACTATGTTGCCATTGATGTCTGTGCCCTGGGCTGTAGCAATTATGGAACCGAATGACAAAGACAAACTTAGATATGCTGAACTCACTAATGACCGACGGGAATGTGCGTAAAATATATGATGATGATTCCATTATATAATTTACAAAAAGTTTTCACACTCCAAGACAATTCCGCACAGTGTCAAGTTTTACTATTGTGGCCCGCTAAAAATGAACGTACTGCATTTCACACCGTACGCACTCACCACAATACAGTGGACGGAGGGCTAATCACGTAGATCCGTCTTCAGTGCGTACGCGTACTGTGGTCGTTCGCCCAACATTACTGTTAACACACAAAGATGGCGCAATCTGGCTGACACGTGGCTGCTAATTGAGCCTTGTGGAACACGGGCTCACAGCATCGAGGGAGAAAACTGACCGGGCTCCTATAGAGACCGCTGTCGCTATGCACGTTTCGGGTAATCTCCTGAGACCATCAGTCCTCACTCGAAGGCGCCTGCTACGGGAACGAACGCCGCCACGTCATAGATTGTTTGTGGCATATACAAGCAGTCGCTGCACAGGAATACGGGATTTCTATGCATGAGAAATCGATACTTATAATTCATAATCATTCCTTCTGCATTCTCGGGCATGGCATATTCACAGTGCTTGTGGTTTTTAGAGCAGTTTTTTGTGCATACTAAAACCAAGGTTTGTGCGAGTTCCTGCATACACTGCGATTTAGTGACACGTTAACTCGCGCTTAATTTCATTAAGACCTATTGAATATGCGATCTTTTATGGCTAAGCTTTGACAGCATGGATGCAATCCTGTATGCTCGGAACAAACATGACCCCTTTGAGGTGGGAGCCTTGAACGTGCACATAGCTGAAATTTTGTTTTGTTCATCGTTAATACACAGAGTATTTGAAAAAAAGAAAGCGTTTACTATAAACGGACGCTTCTCATATGTTCCTGGTAGTAGCTATTTTTAGCGAAACAAAAATAATAGTTTTTTATTGAAATTTATAGGAAATTATGAAAATATGCATCACGAATATTGAGGGGGCGTGAAAAGAGTGACGCATATTCGAAATACTGCATGCATGCTGATTCGCCGAGATATATTTGAAATGTACGAAAAAAAAACAATGCACAAACATTGTGGCTACTTGCACGACTAATGAGGATAAAGAAGACAATAGCAACGACAGCACCCTTTTCATTGTCCGTGTTACTCGAGGCGTTAGCCAAAGATAAACTCTAAATATTCGACCGCCTTTCTTTCTGCCTAATGTGTAAAACAATGTTAAGTTCACCCAACGGTATACACCGGGCTTCCAAAACATAGATGCATTTTTCTACTCCTAGGTGCTTCAACATAAACAGGTGCAAAGTAAAGGTGAACTAAAAGCACCGCTGACAAAGTGCTACAAATATGGTTGCAGCCGACAAAACCGCACGCCAGAAAATTATGACAAATACGTGACAAAACATGGATGCATACGCACTAAAAAGATAAGGTTTTTTATTCTTTTGTTGCTTCGTGCATGCTAATTTTTGGACCCTTCACGCTTTCACATTTACCTTTCTTTGTCTGTGATGTGTGAATATACATACGGATACAGTTTCTATTGAAAACTGCTGGACGAAGACCGTCGCGGTGAGGTAAATTTATAACTAGTAATATCGTATCGCGTAAAAACTGAGACACAGGACAAGGAAAGGGGACAAAGGTGAGCGTCCCTTCCCTTGTCCTGTGTCTCAGTTTTTACGCGATACGGTATTACTAGTTATGTATTACCAACACCCTAATTACATAACTAGGTCAATTTAAACTTTTAAGCCATAACAGCGTATGTTCAGAGTTGATAGAAATAAAGTGCGGTGTTCTCCAGGGGTCCTTAGGGGTCCCCTATTTCTTATCATTTATAATAATGGTATCGTGAATATCGATTATTCCCGAAGTGGTTCTCTACGCCAACGATGTCAGTTTATGTTTCTCTGATAATGATTTAGCTGACTTGGAAACGGTGGCAAGTCATTGCTTGCAAGAAGTACTGGCTTGGTAGTCTCTCAGCCAAATTGAGCTACATATCTTTAAAACTAAATACGTAGTACTTCAACCCAGGAACAAACCTGATGACACTGGCGATCGCGCATGTTTTGATTCTTTTGCTATTGTTTGGTTATCGTGAAAGCTCTGGAAGTATTTTTCAAAGAACCTTTCAACTGGACTGATCAAGTTACTAAATCACATACTAACAATTATAGTAGACTTTATAGTACGATAACATTTATTATCAAATGCTTTATAAAATCTTGCATCTGGTTCCGACATGGCTGAAACATGAACTATAGTATTAGTTGATACATTCAAACTTTATTAGTGCCTCATAATCTATATTAGTGCCTCATAGGCTGACAGCCCTTCAATGCAAGCTGTCCGACACAAAGAACACTTTGGGTAGCTTGACCACACATCACGTTTTTTTACAAAAATGAGATTCATCAAGTTGATCTTCTATATAACCTTACAGTTCCTACATAACAACACATAAAAATACGAAAAAATGAATGAACTTTTTCGCTCATGTACCTAACTAAACGCGATACATGTATAGCGCCTAAGATGCAGCCAGTTCGAACTTCCGCTTTGTAGAACGAAGTATGGAACTAACCAACTGAGATACCTGGTGCCTACTTTTATAAATCAACATACCTAGGTTCTAGTTAATGTGGATGACGTGATGCCAACATTTGGGATTAGGCGTGTTGCTAAGTCATATTAACGCGACAGCGCTAAAGAGCTCGTTTCGCAGAAATTTCGGTGTCAAAGTGGGCGTCGGCGTCGGTGTTGTTGGTTTTGAGTGAAAAATTATTAACTTATGCGTGACCAAAAAATCAGGAGTGATGCAAATTAAAATAAATAAACAGTCTTCGAGCAGAATGAAAAATGAACCAGGGTTGTGGTCGTGCATATTATAAGTTGTCACTACGCAATGGATCATTTTTCCGTCATCTGTTGCCTCCAGTAACGAGCTAGTACTGGGTGATTGACCGAGGATATTTAGACTAATTATATACAGTTAAAGGCTATTTCGAATAGAAGAAACAAGAAATAGTTTAACGTTTTAAACTCATATTCACCCGCATGTTTTCTTTCAAAGAATAAGTTATTTTACACCCTTTGTATCGACGTATATATAGTTATGCAGAAAATGATTCAGAAGTTGAAAATCTTGGTAATAGTACACTGTAAGCAAAAGTTAGTCAAGATGGGAGTTTCTCCAGCACATAAGTCCACAAAACTCCCCTGCCTCAATTAATTACTCCCTTTTAGGGAGTGAACTCGGCACATGTCATCGTAAAACGCCCCCTCCTTAATCACAGAGTTTATGAACGACATGACCTTGTTAAACTCCCCAGGGAGTTTCAGGTCACGTGGTTACAAACTCCCTATAGGAGCTTTAAAAACCCTTTTTGGGCGTGACGTGTGTGTGTGTGTGTGTGTGTGTGTGTGTGTGTGTGTGTGTGTGCGCGCGTGGGCGTGTGTGTGTTTATGTGTGTGAACGGGCATATGTTTGCACGTCGGTGTGAAACACATGTGCGTTGTGTGGCTAACCGTGTGAGCATCTGTCAACAGGCAACGATATTATAAGTGCACCGAAGAATAGCAACGACTGGTTGGTATTTACTGGGAACATTTCAATATATTTCGCACCGTTAAACCACGCTGCACATCGGTCTGATTCCTCAACGAAACGTCGTGAATGCCGCGCTTCAAAGGGCCGAGTAACAAAAAACTTCGAAGAATAAATTAATGGTAGCAAAAGTAAGCTGTTACGATCGTCAGCGGCTGCTCCTGGAGTTTCACCATCAGAAACTAAGTGGTCTGAAGTAGGCTTCGCTCGACTACGGCAGGCTGGCCGGCAACCGGTCTGAGAGTTGCGCCGGCGACGCGCTCGCCCCGTCTCCGCCGATAGTGGCTTCTCAGAGTGTCACCGGTATTTCATCGCGGCTGTAACATCTAAGTGGTAAGAAGGCCTCGCTATGCCGTCGGTATCAAGCCGGCATTGTATCGAACTCGCACTGCGCGCCGGCCACCGCGGCAAGCGCTACGTAGCTAGCACCTACCACCGGCGATGCAAAGAATGTGTTTCACAAAAAATGAAGGCTGCTGGGATGTATAACAGTCTTCTGCGCCTTGCGACCGCAGCTGTCAATGACTAACTACAAGGCGAGCACCGAACGAGGCGGAGTACGATCGTCAGCGATTGCACCGTAAAACTTCGAAGCGGTTCGAAGTAGGCTTCGCTCGACTACGGCAGGCTGGCCGGCAACCAGTCTGAGAGTTGCACCGGCGACGCGCTCGCCCCGTCTCCGCCGATAGTAGCTTCTCGGAGTGTCACCGGTATTTCACCGGCTGCAACATCTAAGCGGTAGGAAGGCCTCGCTATGTCGTCGGTATCGAGCCGGCATCGTATCGAGCTCGCACTGCGCACCGGCCGCCGTGGCGAGCTCTGCGAGCTATACATGCAATGCATGCGAGAAACGGGAAAAGCGACTGCGAACCGTCTCATTCGTTTAAGTCTATCACTCCGTAGCTTAAACTGCGTGGATAGCGGACACCTATTTCTGTGCATGGGAAAAACGAGACGTAAACTGCACATCAGCAAGCATTTTGTGATCGTCAGCTCTCATTCATCGAATCACCGTGCCGTACTCGTGAGTGAGGCCTAGTCGTCGAATGCGGTAGCGGCGGTCTACCTCTGTTCATCGCTGGAGCTGCTAAATGTGCCTCGTTAATGTGTTCGTTCAAGGCCGCGCGCACTTAGTGTATGATTCCGTGCATTTTACGGGTCCACAAACAGTACTGCTAATGCAAATTCAGCCCGTACGACGAAGCGTCAACTGATGAAACTTTTTCGCTATAGTAAAAAAATAATGAATATCACGCAGGTTTAGGATAAAAGGCATGTGTGTTGAAGTGCTTACATCAGACCACCGCAAGTTCATACTTACGCCGTGCGTATTTATTGCCTAATTAATAGCGAAAAAAGGCTTTCACCAGGGCTACATGGGAGGTAAAAATGTGGTGCATATATATACCCGGTGACTATATAGTAGGTGTGTACTGCGTGTGGCAAGCTGTGGTGAGTGCGAGTGTTGTGATATAACGTGAACGTTGTGATAATGTTTGTGTACTGTAATCATTGTTGTGCGCATTAAATGTTATGTAATTAAAGTTACGCTTGCGCATGGTACGGCTGCTGACGTAATTTTTTTTCTTTGTCGATGCAAAAAATTTACTCCCATACTGACCTGAAAAAGTTCCCCAATGGATGTAAATAAAAACTCCCCTGGCACCATGCAAAAACCCCCTACTGATAGGGAGTAAATTTTTTACTCCCTCCGGACGGTTTTTTAAAACTCCCATCTGGGCGTGCGCTAGAGGACAAGGTCATTTACTCCCATCTCGGCTTATTTCTCTTTACAGTGTAACGCTCGACTATTAGCAAACAAGGTAAACTGTAATGCCCACAAGCCTTAATATATGCAGGAAAGTGTAATACTTAATTAGAAAAAGTATAAGTATATTCATTCATTAAAAACATATTTTAACTCTCCGTCACAGAAATCGGTATAACACAACATTGAAACATGCGTTTACAGATGTAATTTAAAGTTTCCTGTGAATAAATAAAAGAGGACTTGCCGAATACATGTTTTGATATTTCAAGGCTATAGCACTATTCAAAGTGCATGTACCGTCGTGGACGCATGGACATCGCCATCCCGACAACTAACAATCATGACTAATTTCTTAAAAAAAACATTGTGATATCTGTGGATAACAATTACGAAAGCATACTCAGAGATAAAGGGCGTGATAGCAAAGTGAATCTCGCATCTAATGATTATTGCGCTGGACTGCCAACCCGAAGTTTGCGGGATCGAATTTCAGCTGCGGCGGCTGCGTTTTTGAAGGAGGCGGGAATGCTGTTGGCCATTGTGCTCAGATTTTGATGCATGTTGAAAAACCCCAGGTGGTCAAAATCTCCGGAGCTCTCCACTACAGTTTCTTTCAGAGTCATGTAGTAGTTTTAGACGTTAAACACTAAATATTATAGCTACTACTGTATTGCATGCAGAAAGTTGGCTAAGAGTGCTGTCCCTCAGCTTATTAAAGTGGGATCGAAATTTTTGGCATTTAAGAAAACAGTAAGCGCGTTGTCTCGCCAATTTTTTTCAAACCTCCTTGGTTTCACCCTGTATACTGGCAGTGGTTTTCTCGGAGCACGCGCAAGCGACGAACACCCTTTCACTGTTTAGAAACACGGACCTTGATGACATCCGGTTTCACTCACCGATGTGCCTTAATAGCAACGGTGAAGAACAAGAGCTTTAGAAAATAGCCCGCTGATTATCTGCGCTTACTCAAGTGCAAATATTTTCGAATAAATGTTCTTCCTAGCTACCCAACACTTGTAAATGATTCTCTTGTACTTTGTGTACGTTCTTTTTATGTGAAAAACGACAGACTTTGCTTACCCTTGAAAAGAACTGTAAAATGGTCATTTACTTTAAAATTAAGGAGCTGGTAAATGAGACAACCAGAAGGTTTTTTTTGTAAGACCAATGGGTGCAATGCTTGAAACCTTGAAACCGTCTATGATATACAAGTGACGTAGGCACGTGTAGCAGGGCTATTTTTAGGGGCGAAGCTTCTTAAGCCGTGGGTCGTGTGTCGTGTGTCCACGATGTATGTAGCAGTAGTAGTAGTAGTAAGAGTAGTAGTAGTAGTAGTAGTAGTAGTAGTAGTAGTAGTAGTAGTAGTAGTAGTAGTAGTAGTAGTAGTAGTAGTAGGTAGCCACCTCTACGGCCGGACTAAAGGAGCGGCACGCACCCGCTCTTTTGATTGAAGAGGAAATTTGCGCACGTTGGTGATAAATAAAAAAAATAGCTGTTTCTGACGAAGTAACCTATCAAGAAGAGTATCGGTGACTTATTCTCCAATAAACTTTGCCTTTAATTTGATGCTTACTAAAAAAAAACTAGTAACGGAAGAACGCACTTTGAGCACTATCTGACCAGAAAAGGTTACCCTGTTAAATTCGCTGGGCGTAACCTCCTTGGTCTTAGCAAGGGGCTGGGCAGAAGTGCCATGAAATAGCGGTTGTAAAAGGTTGGAACTAGACACGAAGCGCTGGCCATAGGAGAGTGCGTATGTCGCTCATTTAGTCCGGCCGCCGTGCCACTTCTTGTTTAGTCTTTGGAATGTCCGCTAGATGGCGGTACCTCTATATATGATGATGCAGTCTTGTGCATGAGATGAGAAGTTCAAGCAAGATTAGAAATTAATCAACGTGGAATAGGTAGGCTTGCTTTAGGAGCTCACGTGAATACAACAAATCAGGGAGTACAAGATGATATGAGATGGACATCATTTGAGGGCAGGAAAGCTAGCAGCAAGATAAAATTTGAGAAGCGATTGAGAGAAATGGGGGAGGAGCGTTGGGCTAGGAAGGTTTTCAGCTACTTGTACATGAAGAATGTTGATACAAAATGGAGAAAGCGAATTAGGAAATTGACTAATAAATACTTAGAAAACAGCAGGTGGCCAAACCAAAAAGAACCATCGGTTAAGAAGAAAGTGAAGGAAACGGAGACTGACATGTGGAGAGTGGGCATGATTAAGAAGTCTGCACTAGAGATCTATCGAACTTTTAAGCAGGAAATTGCCAAGGAAAGGATCTATGATAATACTCGGGGTAGTTCTCTACTGTTTGAGGTAGGGACGGGAGTACTGCGAACCAAGACATATCAGGCCATGTACGAAGGGGTAGACACAGTATGCAGTGCGTGTGGAGAAGAAGAAGAAACATCCGAACATTTCATAATGTTCTGTAAAGGGCTTCACCCTATGGTTCAGGATGATGGCGCAGAGTTTTTCAAAGCACTGGGGTTTAGGGACCGAAAGGGCAAAATAGACTTTAAGCGGGTAGACTTAACTAGAAGGAGGTTATCTGATTGGTGGCTAAAGTCAAAGCACGGGTGAAATTAAACTCTTCACTGCAAAGTACGAATCCTCAAACTCACTTTTTAAAGAAAAAAATAAATCTAGTTTTTGGTTCATTAAGTATTACGGCTTGTTGGCGCTAGCCACTGCCCGATCTAAAGGGTACACCTATATCCATCCATCCATCCATCCATCCATCCATCCATCCATCCATAAATATAGGATGAAAAGACGCAAGATGACGGCACTTGGAGTGTTCACTAGATGAACGGACGGATGGACAGACGCATGGATGAATGGATGGACAGACATACAGATCACGGACGGATGGACGGATGCATGGACGAATGAACGGACGCCCAGAAAGACGCATGGATGGATGGGCGCACGGACGGACAAAGGCACGCACGGACGGACAACACACTTACGGAAGCACGAACACATGAGTGAACGGAGGCACGGATGGACGCAAGGATGCTTGAACAGACGCACGGAAGAATGAACGGACGGACGGGTGCAGGAACAAACACACGGACAGATGGACGGACGGACGGAAGCAAGAACGAACGGGCGGACGGAATAACGGGCGGACTGATGGATGCTTCGGCCCACTCATCGTCATGCACTCCATGTATGTGCTGTGACTTTTTTTAGGCCCTATGAGCGAAACTGACGCTTGGGCTAAGGCCGCCACGTCGCGGTACGTGAAGGCTGTAACAAAATCGCGCTTGTATTGAAAGCGTGCCGATTGGGTCAGACGAGCAGCATGCAGTGTAGTCGTTGCAGGTGATAATCGGGGAAGCCATGTAACGATGAATTACTTTAGCGCTCCAAGGGAGCGACGATACCCCGCTGACGAAGAGCACTCCTACAGGAAAATCTGACATAAATAGATGTCACTGTAGTCTTGGTGGACGCTGGCATACGGGAGTTTTGCATTAAAATCCAGCAGATATCCCATGAACTGCGAGAATCGGTTCCATATGACGCTCTCAGCGAGTACTTGTCTTTGCCGAATACCTTATTTTCTATCGGACGTACGTCACAGGGTACATTAGCTCGCTTTTGTAAATAGACTAGTAGTTGTTTACTGCACTGGTGTATAAAAGAAAATTTATGACATGACGCAACATCAGCCCTCACATTAATGCATGGACGTAACTTTTATGGAAACGAAGCGCGCTATGTTGTACTTATGCTGATATCGTTTGTCAGCACATTCCTCCGTTGCCGAGTACTGCTTGATTAAATCTTGCTGAGTCAAATGAATGTGTATATAGCATTCACAAGACATAAAAGTGTAGCAGACAATCAAGCCACATCGCCACAGAATGTCGCAGTACCTAATTCCTTGAAGACATTTGCACCCTTCTGTCACAATTAGTGTTAACAGGACATGTCGTTCACTTGTATAGAATGAGTACATATGCAAAGTTTATCTCCTTGTTATAAGTTTAGATAGCTACCATTGTAACCATAATTATTTGTACCGCTTTGAGGTCGTCACAGTACATTTTACAAAGCACATTGAAGATTTTGCCAGGTTCTGTGGTAGAATGCCTCACTGCCCCACGAAATGCTTTGGATCGATTCCTGTAGGGGTCCTGATTTTTATTCTTTGCAGTCGTCGTATGAACGCTGCCAAAGCCGTGTTTCTTAAAGATTTTTGCTCTAAATTACTGACGTCCTTGTCCCTGCTCCTACGTAGATACAAACTTTAAGCCGCCTACCCACATACCGCAGCTCACGGTATACAGGTATGTGACACACATGGCTGAAAGAAAGTTTCATAATGTATACAGGAGATAATTTTGTCGTTATTTATGTCCATACCAAAAACATGTTCTCATACACCCGTGCCCCCTATGCCGATTTCGGAATATGCAATTGTGATGCGGCAACTACGAGAGCACTAAGACGTAACTGGCCGCAAAGGTAGATGAGTAGATAGAAATGCTCAAAATACCTTCGGTCCTTCAAGGAATACTTCGCATTTCAGAAGTGAATTCTTTTTGAGCTGTTTTCAGTCGTTCAAGATATTCAATGAATGATAAAAATATTTACTGATGAGGAGGCCACTATCAACATTATTTTGTTTTTGTGGAAAGTTGCGAGCTAATGAATAAAAAGCATCGCGTGTGATAGTATATACATCACAAACATATATGTGTTGTCCCAGCGCATGCTGCTTGAAACTGATTGTCTTAGATTGACGCCATTAAACAAGTGCTATGGGTACAAAATTCACATGAAAGTGCGAGTGCATAGCAGAGGCTGTCATCTTTCTTGATATATATATGTATATATATATATATATATATATATAAATATATGATTGATTGATTGATATGTGGGGTTTAACGTCCCAAAACCACTATATGATTATGAGAGACGCCGTAGTGGAGGGCTCCGGAAATTTAGACCACCTGGGGTTCTTTAACGTGCACCCAAATCTGAGCACACGGGCCTACAACATTTCCGCCTCCATCGGAAATGCAGCCGCCGCAGCCGGGATACGAACCCGCGCTCTGCGGGTCAGCAGCCGAGTACCTTAGCAACTAGACCACCGCGGCGGGGCGGTGGTCTATATATATATATATATATATATATATATATATATATATATATATCTATATATATATATATATATATATATATATATATATATATATATATATATATATATATATATATATATATAAATATATATATATATATATATATATATATATATATATATATATATATATATAGTCAAGTAGATCCTCCGTGAGCGGTCACAACGTGGTTTACTTCGACGTTTCCGCATAGAGTCTGGCCTTCATCAGGATCCTGTGAATCCTGATGAAGGCCAGACTCTAGGCCGAAACGTCGAAATAAACCACGTTGTGAAAGCTCACGGAGGATCTACTTGATTATAAGCAACGCTAAGGCCACTCAACCACCATGCCTGCCTACATACATACATACATATATATATATATATATATATATATATATATATATATATATATATATATATATATATATGTGACGCTACGATGAATGGGTGACGTGGCCTGGCTCATACCCCATGTTTATTCCATTCTGCCTTCTTCCTCATCTACTTCTCCTAACCATCCCCGCCTTCTTACGTCACACGATTCCCCCTCCCCCCGAAAGAAGTCGCGTCAGACGAACAGAAATGAAAACTGAACATGCACGGCTTAGAACTGAGCACTGTCAAAAAGAGAAAATCATTCCAAGTCCGAGGAAGTTTCCGTTAACACACTATAGCTTCGCAGGAGAGGACAGCAATCCGGGGCATCAAGTACAGCTCTGGAGGGCGAGGCTGGGTGTTGCGCTCTGGACAACATAAGCATGCTTTAAGCGTGAAATCAGATGGAAACACAGCCGGTATTCTTGCGATGAATGAACGTGGTGTGATGGCCTTGAAGCATTGGCTGGATGATTTGCGCAGGTGTCGTGCTATTTGTCTTGATTGGAACCCATGCGTCGCCACCCGTTTGCGTGCTTGTTGACCGAGGCTGATGCGGTGATTTCTGCGTCCTTGCGGAATACAGGGTATGGTTTGGCGCCTTTCTCGACGTTGTATGTCGTGTTGCCTGAGTCTTGATCTCGACTGGAGAAAGCTTATTCGACGTCCCTTGGGAAAATATCCTGGATTCGATGCTTTCTTTGTTTCGAGCGAGAAATCTT